>NC_049208.1:20303786-20438786 GCF_013347855.1 Anguilla anguilla | reverse complement strand
CACTCAACCCCCAATTTTTTTTTTTTGATGAGCTGAGCTGTTTGAAATCGTCATTGAGTGGATACACTGCCTAACACAGACAGACCTAAGGGACCTCTGAAATGCTCGCTGAAAGTAAGCGTGACTTCACGCTTACGCAGGGCAGCTGCTCCCATGCGCACGCCGTTGTTGCGTCTCCATGCAGCTGTACGCCTGCCCACGCATCTCGCCCGCCGCTGCCAGGCTGCATCTGCAGGTGCATCCGCCCCGTCTCACCCAAACACCGCGCAGATCCGGTTAAAAGCGCACATCCATTAGTCACCTGGCCTTCCCCAGCGATTAATCTGCGCACCAGTGAAAAAAGCTAACCACACTGAGCTTCTGCCTGCATGTTCAGAACTAGCCTCGCTGAGCTTCTGCCTGCATGTTCAGAACTAGCCACGCTGAGCTTCTGCCTGCATGTTCAGAACTAGCCTCGCTGAGCTTCTGCCTGCATGTTCAGAACTAGCCTCGCTGAGCTTCTGCCTGCATGTTCAGAACTAGCCTCGCTGAGCTTCTGCCTGCATGTTCAGAACTAGCCTCCCTGAGCTTCTGCCTGCATGTTCAGTACTAGCCACGCTGAGCTTCTGCCTGCATGTTCAGAACTAGCCACACTGAGCTTCTGCCTGCATGTTCAGAACTAGCCACGCTGAGCTTCTGCCTGCATGTTCAGAACTAGCCTCGCTGAGCTTCTGCCTGCATGTTCAGAACTAGCCTCGCTGAGCTTCTGCCTGCATGTTCAGAACTAGCCACGCTGAGCTTCTGCTTGCATGTTCAGAACTAGCCTCGCTGAGCTTCTGCCTGCATGTTCAGAACTAGCCACACTGAGCTTCTGCCTGCATGTTCAGAACTAGCCACGCTGAGCTTCTGCCTGCATGTTCAGAACTAGCCACACTGAGCTTCTGCTTGCATGTTCAGAACTAGCTGAGCTGAGCTTCTGCCTGCATGTTCAGTACTAGCCACGCTGAGCTTCTGCCTGCATGTTCAGAACTAGCTGAGCTGAGCTTCTGCCTGCATGTTCAGTACTAGCCACACTGAGCTTCTGCCTGCATGTTCAGAACTAGCCACACTGAGCTTCTGCCTGCATGTTCAGAACTAGCCTCGCTGAGCTTCTGCCTGCATGTTCAGAACTAGCCTCGCTGAGCTTCTGCCTGCATGTTCAGAACTAGCCTCGCTGAGCTTCTGCCTGCATGTTCAGAACTAGCCTCGCTGAGCTTCTGCCTGCATGTTCAGAACTAGCCTCGCTGAGCTTCTGCCTGCATGTTCAGAACTAGCCTCGCTGAGCTTCTGCCTGCATGTTCAGAACTAGCCTCGCTGAGCTTCTGCCTGCATGTTCAGAACTAGCCATGCTGAGCTTCTGCCTGCATGTTCAGAACTAGCCACGCTGAGCTTCTGCCTGCATGTTCAGAACTAGCCTCGCTGAGCTTCTGCCTGCATGTTCAGAACTAGCCACGCTGAGCTTCTGCCTGCATGTTCAGAACTAGCCACACTGAGCTTCTGCCTGCATGTTCAGAACTAGCCACGCTGAGCTTCTGCCTGCATGTTCAGAACTAGCCTCGCTGAGCTTCTGCCTGCATGTTCAGAACTAGCCACGCTGAGCTTCTGCCTGCATGTTCAGAACTAGCCACGCTGAGCTTCTGCCTGCATGTTCAGAACTAGCCACGCTGAGCTTCTGCCTGCATGTTCAGAACCAGCCACGCTGAGCTTCTGCCTGCATGTTCAGAACTAGCCTCGCTGAGCTTCTGCCTGCATGTTCAGAACTAGCCTCGCTGAGCTTCTGCCTGCATGTTCAGAACTAGCCACGCTGAGCTTCTGCCTGCATGTTCAGAACTAGCCTCGCTGAGCTTCTGCCTGCATGTTCAGAACTAGCCACGCTGAGCTTCTGCCTGCATGTTCAGAACTAGCCTCGCTGAGCTTCTGCCTGCATGTTCAGAACTAGCCTCGCTGAGCTTCTGCCTGCATGTTCAGAACTAGCCTCGCTGAGCTGCCTGCATGTTTCTTTTTCCCTTTCTGGTTGGAGTAGCTGTGTGCTAGCTCCTGCGAGCGCGTGACCGTCGGTCCGGTGCCAGTAGCCGTTCCGCGCCGCTGCGTGAATATCAGCTTTGGGGCAGGAGACTCAGCAGTTTGCTGGCAGCTGCGAATGCAGCAGATCCGCGCGGGACGCTCGTTATTCCTCAGCGGCCTGAGCACTGCAGCCAAGCCGTCGCCCGTCCACCCGTCACAGAAACGCTTTGGGGGGAAGGGGTCGAGGAGTGGGCGCTGTGACATCACCGCCCTTATTTCCTCTCGTATTTTTAATCCGTCCACGGCGATGAAACGCGTTACCGATCCGACAGATTGCGGGTCACGTCGACCCGTCGACCCGTCGACCCCGACTGCCAGATTTCAGGAGTCGCCACTCTTTGAAATCTTCATTTGTGTTTCATATTTTTCTTGTCATCTGGCACATTCAGAGATTGGTCTTGTAGGCTTATGGTGTAGAAAATTATAACACTTAGGCCCAAATGAACATAAAAAGTTTCTTTTCCTGTTTGAACTCAATTAGTTTCAAGGAAGTACTGGCAATGCAATTACAAAATGCAGTATAAAGATCACTGCACCATTACCGTTGTTCCTTCTGTGGAGAAGCAACTGGCCAGCATCGATTGGTGGATAAATACTATAAAGTTCAATTCAATTGGTGGAAGCTGTTGGTTTACTTCAGTATCCTCTACTCTTAAATAATGAGTTTGAACTCCTTGAATCAACACCTTTGTTCATTAAACACAAACAATTTTCCAAGTTTGATGTGTTTTTTGGTGAGCAGGAAGCTATTTAAACCTCAGCCCTCTTTGAGCAATAGAGAAGAGGCAGGTCTCTATTGTGTTTCCTAGTCCAGCCATAAGGACCTCTTTCCCTATTAAAATGGGCGAGATAACGGTGTCTGATTGGAGGAGGCCTGTCACTGGGTCGACCCTGAACTCCTGCAGGCTTCTGAAAGGGGAAGCCTCTGGCACACCGATGCTGTGGGTTTGCCACACCTCCTCTGGAGCCAAAGCGCTGGCAGGGGGTGCGGGGGTGGGGGGGGGGTAACGACGACCGCGGTCGATCGACAGAGGCAGAGGGCGAGGGAGCGGAGGCAGGAAGGAAGGAAAAAGAACCCGAAAGAGTGAAAATAATAGGAGGGGGGTGTGGGGGGCAGTTTAATTGTGCGCCATGTCCCCCCCCCCAGCGTGCCGTGACCCCCCCACCCCCCCACACCCTAACCCAGATACGGACCCAGTTTAACTAGATCAGGCGCTGCCAAAAATACCTCCTCTTCCACGGCGACGGGAGGGGCGCAGCCGTCCCCTCTCTGGAGCTCAGCCATCCCTCCCCCTCCCCGCCCCGAAACGGCTCTCCCGGTCCCGCACGAACAGCCACGAGTCCCTCCGTCGCGCGTTCGGTCATCAGCTGTTACTGATGCGGCGTGACGACGGGCGCTGATGTCTGCGGGGGGGTGGGGGGGGGCACAGAAAGCTCTGATTAAGCGGTGGCGGCGTAGCGCGTGTGTGGAGGACCGCTGGCGGGGGACTGCGAAACGGGCAAATGGAGGGCGGCTCCTCCCCCCCACCCTCCTCCGGCGCAGTAGCGGCCTTCGCTAGCGCACGGCGCTCGTACATTCCGCTAACTGCGTTTGTCGCGTTGTAAAGTACCGCGCGAATGAATGCGGAATGATTTAATAAAAGGACCGGTTAAGGGCCGGAATAATGAACCATAAAGCTGAGTGGCAGAGCCGGCCCCGGAGGATTCACCTAGCGCCAGCTCCTGAGCACGACCTGCAGCTCCATGCGTATCGCACATCGATTTCAGGTTAACTTCTAATACTGAAATACAGTGTGGTCTTCACAGGGAGAGCGCCGCGTTCACGCTTTACTGCTTCACTGGGTGTCGCTCTTCCCTCCCCTCCCCCTGAAAAAAAGACGCTCCTCTGTCCCGTCGGAGCCGCACCCTGCCGTCGACACGTTCGGGTTACTCGTGGGTACCGGGCGTCGGCTGAAGCAGGCTAAATCTTAGAGGGATGGGGGGAGGGCGTAGTGAGACTCCCAAATGAAGAGGTGCGGTGTTGTACCTTGTATTAAGCAATCTATGGCATTTATGTGAAACTCAGAGGTTGATGTAAGATGGATGGCCCTCTTTAAGGTGAATTTCCTTCAGGAGATTGGTCAGCGTTCGGCCTATCACAGTGCGTGCTCTCACACTGCCCATTCAGCGCCTCAGCCGCCTGTGCCAACGGGCCCTGCTGCTCCTCAGAAGAATGGCTGCGGGAAGCGCGCGGGCGGGGAGAGAATGTCACCGGCCGTTAATCTCCATATCCCCCGCTCGCCGCTCGGTTAGCGCCGACGCTCGCCGCTCGGTTAGCGCCGACGCTCGCCGCTCGGTTAGCGCCGACGCTCGCCGCTCGGTTAGCGCCGACGCTCGTCGCACGGTTAGCGCTGACGCTCGCCGCTCGGTTAGCGCTGACGCTCGGTTAGCGCTGACGCTCGCCGCTCAGTTTGCGCCGACGCTCGCCGCTCGGTTAGCGCTGACGCTCGGCGCTCGGTTAGCGCTGCCGCTCGGTTAGCGCTGCCGCTCGGTTAGCGCTGACGCTCGGTTAGCGCTGAGGCTCGGTTAGCGCTGAGGCTCGGTTAGCGCTGACGCTCGCCCGCCTCGTGTCTTCCAGGTGAACGGGCAGTGCGCTGGACACACGGCCATGCAGGCGGCCAGCCAGAACGGCCACGTCGACGTCCTCAAGCTGCTGCTCAAACACAACGTGGACCTGGAGGCCGAGGTAGGCGTTCCGCTCCCTCTCTCCCCTCACCCGACCCCTCCCCCTGCTCTCCCTGGCCCCGCCCCTTCCCTCATCCCTACCCCTGTCCCCATGCCCAACCCCGCCCCTGTCGCTAACCCCACCCCTTGTCCTGCCCATTTCCCCACCCTAGCTTTCCACCCAGCCTCTGTCCCTTCTCCTGGCCCGCCCCTTGCCTCCTTACGCCCCCCCCCCCCTCCCCTTACAGCTTCCTTCCTTTCCATCCAAAGAATATTTTTTTCAGGAATGACATCAGTCCTCTCTCAGGACACTTGCATTTGTTGCCCCTCATTTACATCTCCTGCACTGTCTCTGGGGCCCGTCCCTGTCAGATCTGGCCAAATGTGAAGTCACCCTCTCGGATTAGCTGCAGAGTTGGCACGCTGGTTTATGATGTGGGACAGCAGGCAGCTTGCCCTTCTTTCATGCTTTTGCTTCATTCAGAGGGGAAAAGCAGAGAGGGTAAGAGACAGAAGGGATCACAGTGCACAAAGCGCCACAGCAGGCGATCGATCCCCCCAGCCGCGCGGGGGTGTACGCGTACGACTGCGCCACACGCATCGCCATTCATGCAGCTTGTGACCGCCAAGCCAGATTGGATCCCGGTTATTTTGAGAAGTGATTATGCGAAAAGTTATTTCATTGACCCAGGTTTGCATTAAGGTATACTTTTTTTTATCTTGTCCATGCGCATATCTTGTCCAGGCTTAGGGAGTATTCAGATTTTCACATCATACCATCATTAAAAAAGAGTGGTGTTGATGTGTAATTTTTAACTAGTAACAACCGAATGGTTCTTATTAGTAGTACCATTTAGTACCAGCGTGAATGTTGGCACGCTGACACGTGTGTAGTATCACCAACTGTTCACAATTCACAGTGTTTATGTAGCCTTTGTGAACTTTGTGAAATTTACAAGAAAGACCCATTTTTTTGGCCATGTGTTTTTTTTTTTTTTGAGGGGGTGGGTGGAGCTTAGCCGGGGCATTAGAGAGGACTGCCTACTCCACTGGGCTGAAGCCCCGGCCTTTATTACCGTGTCATAAACGAGGCGACGTGCTAATATTATTAGCACGCCACCCGATGCTCGTCGCGCTCGCCCGTAAAAGCGGGCGCGGGGGCCGGGGGGGCGAGCGCCGTTATTCACCGACACGCTAGCGCGCCGGCGCTTCCCGCGCTCGTAATCACCGCCCATTATTCACGGCTTTCACGACGGCAGTTACTTCGCCGCCGCCAGAGCTCTGGTGCCGCAAGGCGTACCGCGGGCGGAATTTACGGCCCGCTCATCGCCTTTATCCAAACAGAAGTAAAGTTAGTGTCACCTCTGCATCCCGCTGATGTCGCTGAACTGAAACGGACGGGCCCAGGCGAAGGGGCGAGTCCAGTGAGGGGTTGGCGGTCGTCCGAGCGACGGCCGCTTCTCCCGGACTTAGCTTGGACTCGGCTCCCTCTGTTTTACATTTTTTCATTTGTTTTATTAATTACCAAATTTGGAAAGCCACTAGTAATGGCAGGGCCGCTCGTTTGCCATAGCGCATATAGCAAGAGCTGTATGCACAGCGATTCACCCAGTAACTTTATGGAAATTACATTTGAAGTGCGGTCACATCGGAACTGTACATCTCCGGGGCGTTGACGCAGACAAAAATGCGCCAAGGAATGTGTTTATTTCTGAGGGAATTAAAGATGTATCTCTCCCTCTCCCTCCCCCCTCCCCCCTAGGCCCAGCGCAAACGACTTTCAGAATTAATTTGGTTGTTCCAGAACATGCGGCAGTTGTCCGAGGCAGGCAGCCATCAGAATGCTGCTCGTGTCAGACTGAAAATAGACCGCGCTTCAAATAAAAAAAGCCTGTTTTCTCTCCCACTGCCAGTATTCCCCAAAATAATCACTGCTTTGTGATGATTGTAAATTTTTGTCTAGTCTTCATAATTTACTGCTAATGTCACGACGAGCCCTTAAAAAAATGAGTTGCAAATTTAAGGTGTTTTTTTCCCTCCCCTTGAACAATGTTGAGGAATATTCAGAATCCTAATGGTTCAGTACTTGCTCTGCATTAGACAGGTATTCTGTTATTTTTTATGTTTTTATTTATTTATTTTTGCATCCGCAGAACAGTTTGCAATCACTGATAATTAAGTGTCTTCCCCGCAGTTAAGGCAGCAGTTTTGTTTGAACCCTAGATGAAAGGGTTTTCACTTAGTGAGAGGAAGGCACTTATAGGGAAACCCATCAAGATGGTTGTAGTTCACTGCCTTTTTATTTTCTTGGATGATCTCCATATCCATGGTGAATTATATACCCTACATTATTTATGTGATTCTGTCGTTCAGCTAGACATTGACTGATTCAATTAAGAGACAGTTAACTTTCTCAAACGTACTGCAGCAGGGCCCGACCCAAGGACCAAACCAGGGAATCTAGATGTGAAGTATTTATTGGAGGTAAAGGATTTGTCTCTTGTCCCTTACAGGACAAGGACGGGGACAGGGCGGTGCACCACGCTGCGTTCGGCGATGAGGGCTCCGTGATCGAGGTGCTCCAGCGGGGCGGCGCCGACCTCAACGCTCGAAACAAGCGGCGGCAGACCCCGCTGCACATCGCCGTCAACAAGGGCCACCTGCAGGTGGTGAAGACGCTGCTGGACTTCGGCTGCCACCCCAGTCTCCAGGTAGGACTGCTGTGCTACTGCTGTCTCTGTGTTATGTACTGTACTCCCTCCCTGAGAACTGTACTACGCACTGCATACTACCTCACTGGGAACTGTACTACACACTGCATACTCCCTCACTGGGAACTGTACTACACACTGCATACTCCATCAGTGGGGACTGTGCTACACACGGCATACTCCCTCACTGGGAACTGTACTATACACTGCATACTCTGCCACTGGGAACTGTACTACACACTGCATACTCCCTCAGTGGGGACTGCGCTACACACTGCATTCTCCATCAGTAGGGACTGTGCTACACACTGCATACTCCCTCACTGGGAACTGTACTATACACTGCATACTCCGCCACTGGGAACTGTACTACACACTGCATACTCCCTCAGTGGGGACTGCGCTACACACTGCATACTCCCTCACTGGAAACTGTACTATACACTGCGTACTCCCTCACTGGGAACTGTACTACACACTGCATACTCCCTCACTAGGAACTGTACTGCATACTGCATACTCCCTCACAAGAAACTATTGCACGCTGCATACTCCCTCAATAGGAACTGTACTACGCACTGAAAACTCCCTCACTAGGAACTGTACTGCATACTGCATACTCCTTCAAAATAAACTACTGCACGCTGCATACTTCCTCAATAGGAACTGTACTACACACTGCACTGCTCTACACACTGGGTTCCCCGGATATTGTCCTTTAGAGCCGCAGGTTCTGCTGTACTTTACAGCAGCAGCCAGTTTAGCCCAGAGATATCGGCTGAGCCAAGTAAACTATGTGATCACCTACATTAACTGATCAATTAAGTGCAAAGTAACAGTGAAAGCCAACATATACTGAACTCTGCCAGGCCAGAGTGAGGATCCATGCTGCATAAGTCTCACTGAGCACCACATTACTCTCTATACAGTCTCTGTGAGGACTGTACTACACTGTATGTACTACACTGTTGTCTCACTGAGCACCGTACTACACTCTACTGTTCCATTGAGCATGGAACTACATTCTGTGCAGTGTGACTGAGGAAAACAAACTGGGAAAACATGAACACAGGTTAGTGCTTGGTTACCCATGCAAAAAGAAACTGCACTGCAAAGATTTATTTTTAGTCTTCTTAAAACCTTCTGATACCTTTGCAAACAAATGTTCAGACTTTTTAGACAGCGAAGAGTTCAAATGCAAAAATACTTTTAATTCAGAAACCAAAATTCTGACTTATTTTGTCTTGTGCGAGACAGTTATTTCATCAACAACAAATGCAACAGTTTTACCAGTGTTGAGATGAAAATAAAAGTTGTTACCCGGTGGATAACATGGTAATGGCTGAAGTAATGTAATATGGTTGACGACGGCAATAAATTCAGCCTGTCCAAGGAGCTCTTGGGCTCAGACCGCTGAGGCTTGGAATTGCATTTTCCAGGAGATTCATTCGAACAATGGCAGCTGTCAGTTTCATTTGTTAATTAACCCAGCAGACCAACAAAATTAAATGGAGTCGAACTAAGTGCTCAATCAATACATCATTCAGATTTTTCATTTTTATTGTGCAACTTGGAGCTTTGAATCCCACCCGTTGCTTGTCGGTAGCTTTCAAAGTGATTCACAGGAAAGCATACCCGTTTGAGCGATGCTGCAGTGTGTTTTTATGTGTATCCGCGACCTCTGAATATTTGTGCTCTGGCTGATATGAACCGTACCGTGTTTAACATGCAAAATGTGGCGCTTCATTTCTTACTCCAGCTTACTGTCAAACCGGTTTTCCCCACAAAGAAACGTGCTGGTGGTGATCTCATAACAGACTTAAAATGCCGGGGAGATATTATTTATTTGAAAATTGTACCGTTGGAAGCCCTCTCTATATTCTCAGCAGGACGGCTAGTCTCATTTTCCACTGGGCTGCATACGATCTCATCATGCATTGTGCTACATCCCGCACAGTGTTTTACTGGCCACTGTAACGCTCTTTCTGTCTGTAATGAGGTCTTCACAAGATACTGCAACTACTGTCTCGGATCAGATATGCATCAGGTGTAACCTCCATTCCTGTCTCAATGATAGGATATTCATTAGGTTTAAACTCATTAGGTATAAACTCCATTACCATAATCAGATATGCACTAGGCGTTACCTATTATTGTCTCTGTAATCAGATATTTATTAGATGTAGCCTTCTCCACAGTTTCCATTATCAGGTAATCATTAGGTGCGATGTCTGCTCTATATTAACCAATAACGTCTCCATAATGGGCTATGGGACTGTGCTAGTGCTTCTACGGTCTGTATAATTGAACATTCATTGGGAATTACCCTCTGCTAAGTGTATGGTGTGGCTCCAAAAATGTATAACATTTGCGGAACTTTTTGTTCATAGGCTATTGCTACTCGGTCAGTGTTCGCCTCTCACTTGTTTCCAGTTTGAATCAGAAACCTCTGCTACAGACTCCCAGAGTCAGATTAAATTATACCCCAAATTAGGTTAGAGCAGGAGCAAACTAGATTTGAGACTTACGGGCGCAGTTCAACTAAAACAGAATCTTGAAAGATTGCCTGAGAGCCCGTGGCGACCGAGTCCTGAGTTTAACTCTGGGGCAAATTCCACTGGTTTTCGTCACCTCGTGTTCCATTTAACGGATGTTACCACTCTAACACAGTTTGTCTTTTGAATAGTTTTGGAGTTCGAGGGCATCTCCTTGCTTTTAGGGGATATTTGTGAGTTATATTCTCTGCAAGCTGCATATCTGTGGGAGTGAAGCAGAGAAGTGGCTACCCGTTCACTGGAAATGCTCCACTTAATACAAAGAAAAATGGTAAATCACAAAATCCTATAAACCGTTTTCATGGCATACATCCCTGTGCTAAATTACTGCACAGTCTTTGAAGCGGACACCTTAGTACTTAATGGGAAGATTTACTTTTTTCCTCTGAATAATATATTTAGTAGGCTGCGCTGTGTACAGATGCATTGCCTTTGTAACAGTGCAAGGCTATTTTAGATTTCTGGTGGTATAAGACTTCAAGTGAGGTAAAGAACCAGTGCACCTGGACAGACAGACTCCCGCTCCTACCCGCTCCTTCGCTTCCCGCCAGTCCTTCCAAACCGCGGTGTTTCCCTCCGCTGCTGTCCACGAAGAGCCCGCAAACGCGACCGTGCGGTTTGTTTGGACTAACCGTCGTGACCTCGGTCCACCCCTGGCACTGCCGCGCCGTGAGGACAGCTGCCGATCAGTCCAGAAGGGACCACCGTTCCGGTGTCTCCATGGAGAAGAAGCCGCTCGGCTGCAGTGATAGAATCAACCCCCGCCCCCCAACTTCAGCTTCTAAAAAAAGAAAAGCAGGCTGTTGAGACGAACGCTGAAAGCCAGCCCTACCTCAGCCGCCATCGCTGCAGACAGTTACCAGCAGTTACCAGGCCCCTCCCCTCCGCTGTCGTCATAATGTGCTCCCCCAAACGGCCCTGTCCGTTTGGGCCGCTGCCCAGACGCACATTAGCGCCTGCAGGCCCGGACTCCTGCGGGCCAGGCGGACCAGGCGGGCCCGGCGCTTTTTCGGGCAGGGAGCCACTCCTGTATACAGCGGGGAGCTCTGTTCCCCCGCCACACAGGCCGCTCGCTGGTGACGTCCCGGACCGACTGCAGCTGCGCCCCGCTCCGGAGACACAGAGCGTTAGCGCTCGCCGCGGCGTGTGGAATCCGAGGCCTTCTTTGGGTAGAGGCAGCACACACTTGGCAGACGCGAACGTGTGAGAGAGATGGTAACAGTCACAAACACGAGAGTGGGGGGGGGCGGGAGACTTCTGACACAGAGGACTGCTGAAACACCATCCACTCTTTTGCAGTTGTCCTGCCTCTCTCCTGAACATTCACCTTTTTTCGCATGGACACCCTTGTGTTTTTTTTGGCGCGAGTGGGCTCATGTGATACTGCGTATGATGCGTCGTACGTCGTGCGTACACAGAACAGCGCTTGCGTTTCAGGTGACCCCTGGGCTGAACAAACTCGAGGTTGCGCTAATGCAAGTGCTGCATCCAGAAGCTTGTTTAGTCACCGTTATTGATGATTATTCATAATATATCCCCCCCAAGACAACAAAGATATGCTTTTTAAAGTTTATAATTGTTTTTCAAACTGAAGGATGAATAGCTTGTACAAGACCAGGCAATTAAAAACAGCACCACTAAACCTGCGAATGAGGTTGACAAGAAAGCGTGCAGTGCCAGACCAGTACACGTTTCGTCAACCTTTTTCAGTTCAGCCTTTGGGTTTGAGGAAGCTAGTTTTATCACATCGCTGTGTGTGGTCAGCTATATTAAGGCAAAGGCTCAATGTACCGAGTGGTGCTAGCAACAGTTTCCACTCCGTTTCCTGCTATTGCGATTTGCACAGTGTTTTTAGAAACTGGCGGGGTAAAAGTCATCATGACATAGGACCAAGTAATTCTTAAATGAATAAAAATAGATTAAAAATAAAATGAAGCACGCAGCTACAGAGGATGCACTAGACTAGTGTCTATACTAGATAATGCTGATTCTATCTTTTAATCTATAATTTCATCATGGGTTATGTTCCTGTGCTATCTTGTTTATGACTGTCTGAAATATGGTTGTAGTCATTATCAGGAGTCTTAATAAATATTGCCTTTCCATAAAATTATTTAGAATAGCTTTGTTTCTACTTGTATCACTGTTCCCATAACTGTGCAAATGTTGGGTCCTTGAATTAGTTTGAAAGAGGGAGGCTGTGGAAATTGGTTTGTAAATAAGCTTTTGCAAGTGTGCGGTTGCAGGCGTTTGACTCTCTGCTGCCCCTACAGGACTCGGAGGGAGACACCCCCCTTCACGATGCCATCAGTAAGAAGCGGGACGACATGCTGTCTGTGCTGTTGGAGGCGGGCGCTGACGTCACCATCACCAATAACAACGGTTTCAACGCCCTGCACCACGCAGCGCTACGCGGGAACCCCAGGTAGGCCCCTCCCTCGTACCCTCGCAGGCCTCTGGGTGGAAGACACCAGGGTCTACAGCTGTCAGGCTGGGTCAGGTTCTGTGCTGGTCTTCAGCTGTGACTGGGGAAAGCAGCCCTGCACGTTTGAGTGCTTTGTGTCCCTCACTCCGTGTCACCTTGACTGACTGACTGAATGACTGTATCGCTCCTGCAGTAACGATGGTTTACCACTAGAGGTAGTAGCAGTCACCAGTAGTGCTGTTGTTCAGTTTTTATTTTTACATGTAGGCTTTTAATAAATGCAGTTCCATTGTTCTGGTTTGAAAATATGACAGTTGGATCTGTGAAATTGCAGTGATTTAATGCTATGATAGCTTGGAAGAACAGGTTTACAGATTTGTTCCAAAAATGACAGTGACTTTCATTTAAATAGTGCTTTTTTATAAGTTAAAGTGGTTCTGATCTCAACAGAAAGGTGGCATTAGGTAGCAGATTTACTACAACAGCAGTTTCTCAAATGCATGTTAAGAATATATAACTGGCTGAATGATAGACCTCGGCAGCACTGTTAGAGGAAAAGAAATGAATTATGTGTTGAGGTACGCTGAGATTTCACAAGCGGATACCAATTTGGACAAACCATGTTTGCATTTTCTGCTGCTGATATCAACACTACGGGCAGACGGCTTAAAATTCAAGAACATAATAAATGGCCATTTCTCTTCTTCCCAGGGGGTTTGTCCACTAGTCTTTTGCACTCGTCGGTCTGGGGCCGAATTGTGACCGTCTCTTGCATGGAGCATCTCCGAGCAACGCATGATTGGCAGCAGCACTGACCAATAACATCGCTCAGGGAGGAAGGCTATCAGTCGGCAGAGTTTACCCTCGTAGCGCATTGGTAGCTTTAGGTCATTCAGGAAACTGCAGTCTGCCTGTAGTCCTTCGACGCAGTGGCTGGGAAACGTAGTCAGCAGATAACTCAATGGAAATAAGCGGCGGCCGGCTGCAGGTCCTTCAGTGGGTACGCATGCTAGCTCGCGCTGTCCAGAATAGAGGGAGGACCTGGCAGTGGCTGGGTGTTTTGAGTTAGGAGAGAAATAAACCAAGGGCAGAAGTTTAAAAGATGCACTTCCCTGAAGTGTTCCCCTGAAGCTCTGCTTCTCCCGAACCGCGCTAGTCAAGTGAGGGCAGCATGCAGAATGCATTCCAGAGCGCTGGTGTCACGCTCGGGGTCTGGAGCGCCGCGGAGCGATTAGCCTAATTTAAGTCATCGATGGGCGAGCGTCCGCACGCCGTGTTTCCCGGGCCAGAGCAGCTGATTGAGAGGGCTCCCCTGCAAACCTGCAGACACTGCAGCCCTCCGGGGCCGGAGCTTCACCCCTGCGCCGCCAAGATACTGTGGCTGTGGAAATTTCAAAAGATGAAATTAAGATTCAAATGAAAGCGTTTATGTAATCTGCGCTTCCAGCTCCCTCGTTATTCCAGAGGCAGTTCATTAAAGCGGATCCAGTGGCTCAGTGCAGGCAGGCAGCGTACCTACCTACCCCGACCGCGTGTTACACACAGCAGCAGCGCTGACGAAATGAACTCCTCGCGCTCGCAGGGCGTATCAGACTACTGTTAATTTTGACATCATTTTAGCATTTGTGTATTTTCAGTACCAAGTTGTTTCTGGCACACGGACTTCTGAAATGTGACTGGTCTCGTAGTCTTGCCTTTTAAATTTTGAAATCCAGCTCAAGGTTATGCTCCCCCTGGACGCAGTAGGACGTTATGTGCTCTAAATGTCTCCTGTAAAGCTCATTGCTCAGATTTTCTACCTGAAACTAATGAGAAACTGCCAGCTGCAGTACGCAGCGCGTTCAGTAAGGTGCGTGGAAAACTGCCGATCGTATAGGGGGATAGATTCCGGCGAGTTGCGTCTTTTGTCTTTAGAATGTTGCAATGTCATTTCTGAGAGCTCTGCAGTCCCTGCTGCATAAGCAGCTGCAGTTTGCCTTCTCTGCGCACAGCGCTGGTAACCGCTTCCCACCAGTCACTTTAAAGACTGCTCTACGCTCGGCGGATTGAGGTGCCTTCACGTGGTTTAATCAAATTTGTCAATTAAATTTCCTCTCTCTCTCTCTCTCTCTCTCTCTCTCCCCACCTGAGAGTTTTTGCAGAGCGGTTTGTTGCTTTCCGTCACTTTAAAGGCGTTTCCACGTTGCTGATGTTGGCCGGCTGGCTCTCTCTGAAGTTGAATGGCGCGCGTTATACAGTAGGGAAGTTAGCATCGCGGGCTCGCCGCATGCTCTGGGCATTGAAGTACGCCGTTGCTGTGAAACGCAATCAGCCGTGCGCAGATGGCGCAGTTTAACCCTTCGCTGGCCCGCTGACCGAACGCCGCATCGGTTGGCCTGTTTCCGCGCGCCTGCGGTCGAAGGTGTTCGAAACGCCTGTCTGTACGCGGTCTCGTTCGGTCCGCGTTTAATTGCCTTTAATGTGTGAATGCGGCGTTTCGCTGAGGGCTGTTTGCCGCGGTGCAGCGCTGCGGTGTGCTCCGTGCCGCGGTGCAGCGCTGCGGTGTGCTCCGTGCCGCGGTGTGCAGGGCTGCGGTGCAGCGTGCTTTGACTGGCCCGGTTCCAGAGCCTTTTGGTCGAGGACTCAAGGACTTGTTTATTTGGTGGGACGCCGTCGCTGCGCGTCATTTGCCTGAGCACATATGCAGCTCTGCTGAAGGGCTCCAGGATGTGGGGAACGTATGAAGTCAAGCATCGCACATCCCCCCCCCCCCCCCCCCCGACCCGACAAAAGCACCCGCGAAGCAAATGAGTAATCACGACGTGTAATCTCTTAACACACCACCGCCTTCAGTCTCTTCTCAGGAACCTGGGAGTTTTCAAATCGGTGGATTTCGCAGGAAATAAACTGGGGGAAACAAATCTGCTGGCGTACGTAATTCATATCCGAACGAGGTTTGGCCCGAGCCTGGTGTCGCTTTTAACGGAGTATTCTGTGTGAATAAGCCTCTGAGCACATCAGAGATTGCTGTTCAGTGTGAGCCGCGGCGTCGTCGCGTGCGCGTACGCGCTAGCCTGCGCTGGCTCTGGGGTCAGCGGGTAATTGACTGGGCATCGATCACTGCAGCAGGCTCCGAACCAGCCGAACGGGGGTGAGGATTGACCAAGCGGCACCGAGGTGGATCACAATCGATGGCGCGGGCTGGCGAATGGAGCCGGCCCCAGAGGCGTCTTTACCGGCCCGCGGCCGATTCGCTCTCCGCCCGTCCCCTCCGGGCGGCCGGGGGCACGGCGGGAACAGGCCGACGGGGCGTCCCGGGGCGCAAGGTCCAGCTCGGGACTCCCGTCAGCGATTTTCCTCGGTTTCTGGACGGCCGTCGTTCCCATTGGCCCTTTTTTAAGGACGCGTTGGCGGGGGCGGAGCTGGGAAAGGTCCGGTGGCGGCGCTTACGCAAGCAGCGTTTATTCTCACCCAGGGCCCGCCGCCGCGTCCGCTCCCCAATTAACTCCACGCGTGATCCAGTTTCTCACGCCGCTCGCTAGAGTCCGCCGTGTTCCTGTCGCCGTGCGGACTTTAGCGATTGGTTATCTCGCGCTCGCACACTCGCACACACACACGCGCGCGCGCGCACACTCACACGCACCCTTGCCGAGTTGGCCGGCGCAGTCTGATGGGCCCATTGTCCTTGATAGCGGCTATTTATGGCTCGGCCCAGAGCCGGTGTACGGCGGTGGATTTCTGGGAGCTGGCAGGCCAGAGCAAACATTTGGGATGGCACATGCTGATTAAATGCACCATTTAGAAACGCGCGTCGAGGGTGCACCGGGGGAAACTGGGATACGCAATCAGCCCTGTGACGTTAGCTCCCAGACCTTTACTGGCCTTCTCCGCATTGCTGCTCGATGTTGGAAGCAGTGCTTCTGGCTCTCCTGTACCTGGGGAAATGCACTGCCCCCCAGTGCCCCCCACCCCCCCCCGGCTGTTCTGTCAGATGCTTGGACCATTGCCTACCTCAGCTCACTTCCTCCCTATGAGGCAGTGACCACAGCACGGGTTTGAGGGTCTCCCATTACATCCTGCCCGCACTAACTCGCACAACCAGGAGAACGACTGTTTATTTTTCCCTCCTCACACGAACTGATAAATTACAGGCAATGGCAATAATCCGGATTGCCTGCCACTTTTGCCTGACATTCTATTTCAAGGCAGTGCTCAGAGATCTATTGAAGTCAATCCCCCAATGCCATAACTTCCTGTAATGGCTTAAAGGAAAGAAAACAAAGTGGTCCATTTAAGATGCTTATAAATCTTTTTTTTGTCTGCATCGTGGGTAGTCCTGCTTATTGTGTGGGCTCGGGCGCGAGAGGGCCTACGTTCCCCAGAACCCCTCTTGCTCCCGCGTCCCTGGCTTAAATGGGGCGCGGGGCTTTGGGGTCCTGGATTGTGCGGTTCGGCTGCGGAGGTGAGAACGCTCAGTAATCCCTATTTATTGTGTTCCTGCGCAGTAAAAGCGTTTTGTCTGGCGCTCCATCCCCTCATCTGAGAAATCAGGATATATGTTGCCTCTCACAACCCCTTCTCACAATTTTCTTTTATTTCCCAGCTGAGCTCCCACACAGTGTTTTATTAAAGTGACCCTCTGGACTGCACCAAAGCTGAACCCATTCCAGCCTCTAAATCACCCGCCTTTCCATTTATTCCCGTGTCACGCTTGTTAGGGAAAGAGGCTGATCAAAGGGCCTCTCCCCGTACCTGTTTTTGTTTGACTTCAGAGCGGGTCCCTGGCACAACCTCCATCCAAATCCCGTTGACCCAAGACAATTTGATACCACCAAAGTGTTTTAAAAAAAAAAACTATTGTAGTGTTGAGGATGCTTTGCGAATACGTTTCAGGACCCGTTTGTTCCTGTGCTGGTGAGTGTAGCCGACTGTGGCTCTGCATTTAGTCGGTATGTGAGTTAGCATATCCCCAGCGCTGCTGTTCGCCTGCTGTAAATGGTATGATGTAAACCCTGCTCTGTTCGCGGGGCGGTGTGAATTATGTGAAGCGAGTGCTGCGAGTGCGCTTGTGTCTCCAGTCGATCAGCTGGAGAGCATACCGCAGCGGCGACTGCAGTGGGAGGCACCTCCGGTCTGTCGCGCAGCGTGAACGGCGCCCCCTTGTGAACTTAGAGGGGCGCGGCTGGTGTCGCGGACAGGGTAAGGGTAAGCGGGCTGCGTTTAGGGGGCGCGGCGCGGCGTAGGGCCGTTTGAGCCCTGCAGGAGACCTGAGGGGCAAGCAGAGGTTATTAGCTTCACTGTACCTAGCGTCTCTCACAGCTCCCGCACACTGCGCCGCCGGCATGTGCACATTTCCGAGTGGGGAGTGCTGAAGGGCTGGGGGTGTGGGGGGTTGTGAGGGCAAAAATGGGGCACGCAACGGGGAGACCGAGGACTGCCTCTCTTATCCCAGTTCTCAGCAGTGCCAGTTTTTCTGCCCGCGTGTATATGTCTGTGTGGCGCGCCTTCCTGGTGGTATGTCCTGGCAGCACAATCTGTTTACTTTGCCTTCCTGCTGTTTCCTTTTCTTGTGAGGACAGGTCTTCAGAGGCCTGGAGTTTTCTCTTCATGGTCTCCTCTGTGTGACATGGCTTGGGCGCATTATTGGAAGGAAACTGTATCACCGCTCAAAAACCTGACCAAAAAAAAAAACATAGCGGCATAAACCCTGATCGGCTTTCTTGTCGTGTGTTACGCTGAAAGCACATGGTGCTCCGCTGTGGGCAAAATCATAGGAGTGGAATTGTCTACTTAAAAAGCAAGATAATTATACCTGGTCTGTTACACTGGTTGGATATACTGTATGTGTGTGCGCGTGTGTGCCTGTGCGTTTGCGTGTGTGAGTGTGTGTGTGTGCGTGTGTGCCTGTGCGTTTGCGTATGTGAGTGTGTGTGTGCGTGTGTGTGTTTGCGTATGAGTGTATGTGTGTGCGTGTGTGCCTGTGCGTTTGTGTATGTGAGTGTGTGTGTGCCTGTGCGTTTGCGTATGTGAGTGTGTGTGTGTGTGCATGGATACGTGTGCCTGTGTCAGCCATAATCTGAGCGAGGCTCTGGCAGGCAGACTGCTGCTGTAAGACAGTGCTGCCACAGCACTGTAAACAATATGCTTAATAGCGCGTGACTCATAAAAGCGCTCAGAACAGGCCCTACAGCAGCCGATGGCGCGCGCTTTTTTATTTTACTTTTCTAACAGCTTTCCCCTCTTTTAAACGCAAACAAATCGGCTAACCTACGCGTTAATTACTACGCAGCCTCCTTCGCCAGATCCCTGCCGACACGCAGGTTTCCGCGAAAGAGAGCTATCAGTATCACAGTATGATTATGAGGAACAATCAACGCACCCCAATCTAGCGGGTCCTTCTCCCGGAACTAATGGACCCCTCAAACGACGGCAGTCGTAACAGCCCCCGCCATAATAAAAAGTGTACATTAAAACAAAACCAACTGTTTTTATGCCGTTTAGCAACCAGAACGACGAGGCAGAAACTGGCGGCCTGACGCTCGGGAGCGGAGCGTGCTAGGAGGCAGCGCTTTGTACTTGGTGGGGTGCTGAGCTCGGAGAACTGATGGGCGTAGATTTAATTCCCAGCTGCTGCGTTGCTGTTGCACCCTCAAACGAAACTTTTAACCTGATCCAGTGAAACTCCAGACGCACATTGCCCCGAATGTGACCTTCTGCCGAGCAAATACACTAAGCAAACAAACTCCGGAGCCGATACTAAATTCTGTGTGAGCGTTTTAGCTCGTGGTTTCTAAGATCCGAGTTCCTGGTTTCTGTACTCCCTCAGCTCCTGATTGGTTAGATGGGTGTAGCTGTATGGATGGCAACTGGGATTACACAGGGAACAGAATCAGTTAGCTGCTGCTGCAGTACTCTTCTCGTGGACTGCCTGTGTGTTCACTATGCAGGTCTAAATGAACCATATCACCCAGAAATAACGGCAGTTGAAGAGCCTATTTGAATATCAAGATTTATTTGTGTGCGTGTACGTCTGTGTGTTTGTGTCTGTGTGTACATTTGTGTTAAAATAGGTGAGAAATGCAGAATAAATGAGCTGTAGTATGCTGTAATGAAGTGTGTGTGTGCGAGTGCGTGCATGTGCGAGTACCTTTTGTGATGAAAAAGGAGAGAAACAGAATAATGAGCTGTAGTACATTTTAATGCCGTATGCGTGCGTGCGTGTATCTGCGCGTGTGTGTCTGCGCGTGTGTGTGTGTGTGTGTGTGTGTGTGCGCGCAGCAGTGAGAGAGGTGCTGCAGGACTGTATGACAGTGTCTGCGCACAGCCCTGCTCCCGTGATTTGTGCGCCAGAGCTCCAGCTTCACAACATCTGCCTTCTGTCTCCAGCCGGCGCTGGTCGCGAAGGCGAGCGCGTGGGGGGGGGGGGGGGGGCGGAGAGGGTGGTGCGTCAGAGTGGCGTATGTGTGCAAAACGACGCGTCCGGCCTCTCCTCAGAACACCCCGATCCCTGGAAAAGACTCCCCTATCTCCGAGTGTTTATCTCGCAGTGCCGGGCCGAGCTGTGAGCCCCTCCCCATCCCGCCCTCGCGCCTACCCCACCCTTCTTTCGGACGCATCGTTAACATCCCCACACGCTCACTTCAGTACTTGTTGTGCTGCCATACATTCCTTCTGAAGTACTGTGCCTCTCCAAAGTGCATATGTCCCTGTTCTATTTATAAACTGTTTAGAATACCTGCTTGGAATATCAATCACGCAGTCAACGTTCAGCCAGGAAATGGGACCATAATGCCGATTGGAGTTTTGCTGTTCTTTTATTCATCAAGGAGAAAAGCACGCATAAAAAAACATCCAGCATGAAACAAAGACACGTGCAGCCTGACTAAGTTATCAATTCGATTTTACCATTGAAGGAAGAAACTCATCACTGCAGTGCTCCAATCTCACTGGCCTTTGTAACAGACTGAAAAGAAACACACACACACACAGACTGTGACAAGAAACATTCGCTGCGTCCGCGCCAAGGAAGAACAAAACACAAGGGAGAACGGGAGCGAATGTTAGCGCTCCTAAGGAACAGCCCGGGACGAGGAAAGCCAGGCTAGACGTGACATCACACCGGTCCTGTAGTGATCAATGCATAGCTACAGCTGGTTGAAGGGGACCAAATCCATTGAAGAGGTGATTTGGTTCCATTTTACCAGCTTTAGCAAAGCATTGGGCTTCGATTTTGATGCGGAGCCCCTGCGCAATAGAGGAAAGGTTTTTGGAAGAGGCAGAGGATGGATCTCTCCCACAGCTCTCTGCAGTGCCAGGGAACGGAGCCTGAGCAGGTAAACTAATACTGGGCAGGAGAGCCAGCCGAGGCCCAGAGGAGAACCTTTATCTGATCATTACCTCCTAACAAATCGCGCTGCGGAACGCTTCGCCGCCGTCTCTTTGGAACGCGTCCCTCTTAGAGATGCAGCCGGCCTCACCCCGCGGTGTACACCCCCCTCGCCCTTTCCTCCACCTCTCTCTTCCCTATTCCCCTTGTCACCTTGCTTTTTTTCCCCCCTCATATTCTGTCCAGAAGTATAAGCAGAATTGTTAGCTAAGACATGGGTAAGAACAGGTCATCTGCGCTCTGGAGGCGGATGCCCGGGGGTGGTGCAGCGGCCGCGGCGGCTGATGGATGGCGGTCGCGCACGGCGCTCGGTGGGTCACCGGGACGCCAGGCTGATGAGAGGGGACGGGCTGGAGGTGACGCTGGGGGCGAAGGGGAGCCTCGCAGGCAAGCTCTCACTTTATTGTCTTACGCAGTCTCGGTCCGCAGCGGCTGGAGCTGCCTTTTCTCAGGCAAAGTTGCGGTGAGGAATAAAGACGGCCGTCCCGATGATTCAGAGCACGAGGCCGCTGTTCCGCCTGAGCAGGGCCTCGAGGGGCGTCGGGCCAAGCGAAATTAGCCTTTAGCGTCAGCCACGGAACACGCCACCAGCTGCCGCTTATAAAAGGCGCTACGGGCGCGTTCTTCCGGTTACCGTCACCACGCGCCCACACGCCCCGGGCGGAGGACGGGTTACCAGCCCCCCGCTCTGCGCTATTTTGGGAACGGCGACGGGCCGGGTGACCGGCGCTGCCGAGGTGTCCGTGCGGCGGGAACGGATACCAGGCCAGAGGTCGCGGCAGGTGCCGGGGGGGGGGGGGGGACGCGAGCCCGTAAACCTCCCGCTAGCGCTATTAATACCGCCGAGCCCTCCCCCCCCCCCCCTCCCCGAGACGCGCACGTAGCGGGGCGCTCGCCCGGGCCTCCAGCTGCTCCGCCGCGTTTTTGGACGGCTCCCCTCCTCCCGCGCGCTGGCCATAAGAGGGCAAGAGCGGCGAGTGGAAAACGGGGGGTCGGGGGCAGCAGCCGCCGGGCATTTGATAATGTCAGCATCTGCTGCGGGCGTCAGTCAGGCAGGCAGCGCACGGGGGGGGGGGGATGCCACCCTACTCCTCCTGCCAGACTCACCCTGTCAGGACGGGGGGGGGGAAAGAGAGAAGGGGGGTAAGGGATTAGGGAGTATGGGGGTGTGGGTCTTGAGGACCAGGGAAGGAGATGGCTGCGGTAGGTACAGGGTTGATCGATGCGATCGGTGTACCCAGCCGTTTAGGACGGGGGCGGGTCCGGTCTCAGTGGCTTGACGGGCAGCTGCTGCTGTCTGTTTCTATGGCGCTGCACCCCCCCCCCCCCCCCCCCCCTGTTTTCTCTTCCCCTCCTAACCTTCCCAGCGTATCTGCTGCATGAAGGTGCACCTTCGATTAGGGGAAGAGCCCCGAGGGCAGGTTCATTCAGAATGGCGTCCCCGAGCGGGTCACTGGCGGGGCGGAGCAGACGCTGGGCCGCGGGGACAGATGGATTAGAGCACGCCGAGTCACACCGGCCCTTTCCGTCATTTTTATTCCCATAAGTGAAATAGGACCGCTTCCAGGCGAAACGCGGAGCGGGGCGCATTCAGACGGCTGAAGTGGGTTACAAATTGAATTTTATCGTTGCAGTTCATTCTTTCGGGGGGGGAGCAGCGGGTGAACTGGGGTGATTCCTCCTCCCCCCCCCCCCCATGGTAATTTTTTTCTTTCCCCGCTGACATGCGGAGCAGTGAATTCTGCTTCTGGTACGGTGCGTGCGGACATCACGCGTGTTCACCAGTAATAACACGCCAGAGCGCTGTGCATGTATGCGCTCAGCGCCCGAAAGGTAAATTGAAAGCAGAAGCTTGTCCTGCCGTTGCCCTCGGTCTCGGGGAAAGGCAGAGAGCGGCTCTGCGGGTTGAGCGCTGTCACGGGCTCCGGTAGCCGCGGTGACGTGCGGAAGAGGCCCGTCACCTTGCAAGGTCAGACGCCGCCGCTCCAGGATTTTGCCGTGCTCGCTCACCTCCGCTAACGACCGCGTTCTACGCAGAGCGCCGGCGAGAGACGGAGAGGGTGGGAGGAGGAGAGAAAAGGGCGAGAGCAACTGGGAAAAGGGTTGAACAGAGAGAGAGAGAGAGAGAGAGAGAGAGAGAGACCGAACGGACTGAGCATGCGACTGTCGTCCGCTGTCAGCTGGCCGTGTTTTTTTTAAGCTGTCCACAAAGGGAATGGGCTGACTGGCCGACCCCATCCAGAAATCTCTGCATTGTCACTTTTCCATGCCTTAATCTGGCCGCCCTGCCGTCCGGCAAAGCATTTGGCAAGCATAGCAAACGCGAACAATGGAGTCGGCAGTCGGTAGGAGGGGGGGGGGGCTGGGGGGAGGGGGGGAGGGGGGAGGGGGTGGCCGGCGGCTAAAACGGCAGCCATATGATACAGCATTGTGGAATGGCCTGCTCTTTTAATAGCCGCGGCATGCGCTACACTCGAACCCTCGCCTCAGCACAAGTGGACGGCGAACGACCCCCGCATGCCAGCAGCTGCCTCGTCCCTTGCCCTTTCTCCCCCCCCCCCCCCCCCCCCAGTCCCCCCGAGGTCCAGAGAAACTCTGCGCTTTCACCTCCTTCCGCTTTCTCTTTAGCTGGAGTCGGGTGCGAACTTTGGAAAAGATTACCGCATCAATTATTTTCCACGCCTCTGGCACGCTAATCATTTCTGCAGAAAGTACCTGCTGAATTGCCCCTGGCGCCGATTCATGGGCCAGCGCTTATGCGGTAAATCTCACTACAGCGGAAGGGCTCCTTGTGCGAGCTGAACTTGGGCATTTCTTCACTGATGTTGCTCAGGTAACACTTCTGCACAATTCTGCTGGCAGGTTCTGCTGCTGTCATCACCTCAGTAACTCAGCCTGTCCTCACCAATTAAAAGTGACATCTTGTTTTGGCCAGGTCGATTACTGGGGGGAAAAGAAACACCCATCGCGTGAACAGATTTGCTCAAAACTGTACATCCGTCTCTAGGGTAACATGCAGAATTCCAAACACACAATCCCGTGACATCGTTACAATCGTGAGAATCATGACATCACTCAAACGGTCTGCAGTTTCGATTGCGACTCCCTGTGACTTGTGGATCAGAGTCCCACCAGAAATACATACTTCTTTACATTCCATAGCTGTCATATGTTCATATGGGTACATAAAGAAGTATGTATACCAAGCAGGCAGGTGTCACAAGCGCACAACCCCTCGAACCCTTACCTTCCAAATGTCTGGCCCTGGGGGGGTCAGCTCACTTGGAAATCAGTCCCTGGTACACAGAGCAAGCCGGAAACGCTGCATTACTCCTTACACCACAGCCCCTCAGCACGCCGTCGCATCAGAAACCACGCTTTTAAAGGTGACATTCGGTCGATTCGTGAGAGGCAGAGTCCCCCCCCGGGTTTTCCTCCCGCCCGCCCGAGCGTCCCCCATCGCCAGTCCATACCGTGCAGCCCGGCCCGTGACCCCGGCCGTCCTCCGGGGGGAGCGGGAGAAGCCGCAGCGAAACGCCGGCGGTGCGTGCAGCTGGGGTACAGTTTCCTCATCTTCAGCGGGGAGGGGGGGGAGATGTAGGTGTTAGGTGAAGGAAACGGGGTGGGATTCTGCAGCTGGATTCTAGACTCCTTGTCCTCTTTAAAAAAAAAAATTAAAAAAAAATTTTAAAAAGGGGGGAAAAAAAGTTGTGTCCTGGGAACAGGGGGCATTCTCCAGACCGAAAGACTTCCTCAATGCAGAGCCCAGCCGCTTTCCTTCATTCTCACTCGCTCTCTCTCCCTCTCTCCTCTCTCTCTCTCTCTCACACGCACTCTCTCTCTCTCTCTCTCTCTCCGCATCTGTCCCTGGTTTTAACCACCTCCCCGGCAGTATGTCAGAGCGGTTGCTGATGTTTGAAAAAGGGGGTGATCCAAGTGGAACAGGAAGCTATTGTGGGCAGGATTTGGGCTTTAGGCTCCCAGGCAGGCCAGAGGTCACATGCGAGAGCTAATGCCCATTCAGCACTTCTGGGCCGGTGCTCAACTTTTTTTTTCTTTTTTCTTTTTTCTTTTTTTTCCTCTTTCCCCCCTTTTTTACGCCCCCACCTTCCCCCTCTCCCCTCCTCTCTCCCTCCTCGGCCGCTCACCTGCCAGTGTTTGTCCCAGGGCCCGGACAGCGCGCTCCGGGTGCAGCCGATCCATACTCATTTGCATGGCAACGTGAAATGTTCAGTGGGTCTCTAATGAATCTTTACTCTCTCCCCACACATTCCACAAGTCAACACCGCATTCAGCCTGATAGCAGGCCCACAGGACAGATCTGGGGGGGGGTTGGGGGAGAGGCAAAGACACGCTTGCTATTCTAGGCACTTGTGAAGATCCTGAAAAAGACAGGGAGAGCCAGATCTGTTCGGAAGAAGGAGCGAATGTAGGTTGGGGGGGAAGGGGGGGGGTTGTCATTGTTGGGGTGTTTATTGTTTTCGGGACTGGGGGAGCCAGCGATTTGAGGAGGGTTAGGCCGCGAGGAGACGTGAAGGAGAGGGGGGACATTCCTGGAGCGGGCGAGGGGACGGGGGAGCGAGCCGGTGGGGGAGCGGGCGAGGGGACGGGGGACGGGGGACGGGGGACGGGCCGCGCGGAGCTGGAGCAGCCAGGGAAGCAGCACTGCAGCACTGAGCCCCTGAGACACGCTAGCCCGAGCGCTCGGGTTCAGCCTCTGACACGCACCCCCCGACTACAGACACCCAGCCAGAGCACACACACGCATGCAGAAATTACACACACACACACACACGCATGCAGAAATTACACACACACGCATGCAGAAATTACACATGTACACACACACATGCAGAAAATACACACACACACGCAGAAAATACACACGCACATGCGCATGCATACACAGGCACACACACGCATGCTGTGCACCCCCCCCCCCCCCCCACCACAACCTTCAGTTATCACAAAACCGCAGCTGTGTGCTTTCAACCCTTCTTAACCCCCCCAATTAAAAACTCACGTCCAGTTGTAATTCCGGTCAGTTCCGGTCTCCGTCCAGCCACCATCCAAATTTCAACATCCCATTCCGAGACCTGCACTCCGGCATTCCTGCTTGCGCCGTGTTAGTCCTCAAACTTTGCCCCGAAACGGACCCGCCGGTGGGGGAAAGCGTTCCTTCCAGCATCACCGGGGGGGAGGGAAAAAGGCCACGAGCGCCGCTGAACGTCCCACCGAATTTCGCACCTCTAAGCGGAAAAAAAGCGATTCGGGGGCAGGAGCGGACCCGGGGGGGCAGGAGCGGACCCGGGGGGGCAGGAGCGGACCCGGGGCGCTGCCGGCCGGCCGGGGTTAGCGGGAGCGCCCGGGCTGCCTAACGAGCGTCAGAGCGCCGTGCTGCAGCGAGCGCGCCCGCCCCGCAACTTTCCCCGTCCCGTCTGCACCTGCTCTAATACCCCCGTCCCCCGAGCCAAAAAAAGATTAGAGGTTAAAAAAAGCAGCGAGCGAGCGAGTGAAGGAGCCGCGGGCTGGCCGAGTTTCCCACCCCCGCCGCTCGCTGCGGACCAGCGGGCTCCAGCCCCCCCGAGCACGCCGCACGCCACGCGCAGCTAGTAACCGAGCGCGTCCGAGGAGCAGAGCGGGGAGAAGACGCGCGCAGGGGGGAGAGGCGGGGGACGGCTCCCGATCCCGCTCCCGATTGGGCTCCCGTCCGGGGCGGGCGGGCGAGCCGCGCGTTACCTGTCGGGGGGTCAGTCGGCGTCCGCGCCGCTCCACCCCCACCGTCCTCTTCCTCCGGCGACGAAGAGAGCCGCGGTGACCTAGAGAGCTCTCTCCGGCTGCGGCAGCCATCGCGCCCCGTGCGTGCCTGACTCGCTGAATCAGCTCCTCTGACTGCGAGGGGGGGGGGCGGCTGGGGGGAGGCAGGGGACCTGGGCGGAGGGGGCCGCTGGGGGGGGGGGGGGGGGGGGAAGCACACTCACGCTTTACCTTTAAGAGGGTGCATCACTCACACACAAGCGCAAAGGTAAAGCCGAGGCTTTTGAAGGGGGGGGGGGGATCCGGAAAGAAAAAAAAAAAAATTTTAAGAAAAAAATAAATAAAAAGAAAGGCCCCCTATTGACATGCCGGTGTCCACACATGATGCAGACACGCGGAGATGCTGCTTCCTCTGCTCTAGAACACAGGCGAGGAGAGAAGGGGGATAAAAAAAAACTCTGCAGTACCTTTTGTTCTCGCACGTGCTCAGAGTGTACCTGCCATGGAGACGGCCCATGCTGTAGTGGGGAGCTGAGACACTGTACCTTCCTCTTTCTTTTGTTCTCCTTCAACTGGCTCAGCCCAGGTGCACCACTGGCGAAAGACACTATCCCGCTCGCTTCCTGCTCCCTTCCCGCTCCCTTCCCGCTCCCTTCCCGCTCGAGTCGTTGCAGTGCAGCTCCGCAGTGGCGCAGTAAAGACAATTAAGTTTCCCCCCAAGCCGCAAACTTTTCAAGACAGGAGGGGGAGGGAGAAAGTTGAAGAGCAGGGATGCCGACAAAGTAAATAACGCTAGAGGAAAAAAAAAAAGGGTAGATCCTTCACTCTCTTTGGGTTCGGGTGTCGAGGCCCCCCCGCAGCCTTCCGCTTTCACGCTCCCTTCTTCAGGCTTTTGTTTTTTTTTTCCGAGCCGGTTGACATTCGGTCATTTCAAGGAAGAAGAAGAAGAAGAAGAAGAAGAAGAAAAGAAGAGAGAAAAAGTGCGAGGTCCCGTCGCGCGGCGGCTGAGGCGGAGGAGGGACCCTCTCCCCGTCGCTCCGCAGGGGTCACGTCTCCGGGGGGCGGAGGTCAAAGGGCGGGAGGAGGAGGAGGAGGAGGGGGGGGAGAACCCTCGCGCAGAGAGAGAGAGAGAGGGGGAGAGAGAGAGAGAGAGAGAGGCCAGCCGCTTGGCATTTCCCCGCTCACAGCACAGAAAGCAAAACTGTTAGCGCTTTATAGGCGGCTAAGCATCTGAAGCACGCGCACGCCGGCCGCCGGGCCGCTCCGGTGTCTCTCGCCTCCTTGACCATATTTAGTCAACCACAGCAAAAAATAGTCCCCCCAGCTGTCGGGGCGGCGGGCTCCGGGGTCCGGGAATCCTCCATCCTCCTCTCCGCCTATTGATTGCCTGCCCTGCAGAGCTAGCGAAGCCCGACGCGCCTCGCTGCCATTCGCCGCGCTATTTATAGTCCCTCCAAATAAAGTGGTCTCTCATGTTTCCACTTATTTCACCTCGGTTCCTTCCCCCTCCCCTGTTCCTCCCGCTGTCCCTTTCCTTTTCTCTCGCTCCCTCCTCTCCTCCCGTCTTTTAAAAGAGCTGAAGCACGCTGCATATGGTACAGCCTGCTGCTTCTCGGCACTATACTTAGAAACACTGCGGAGTGGAGAGAGAGGGGGAGAGAGAGAGAGAGAGAGAGGGAAAGGGAAAGAGAAAGAGAGAGAGTGAGGGAGTGTGTGAGAGAGGGAGAAAGATAAACTGCCAGTACTGGTGCAAAGTCTGTCGGGTCCTAGACTAGTAAGCCCCACACTGCTATAGAAGACTGTAACCTGATTTTGTGATTTGCTGAAAAGTGATGAGAGCCATGAATAATAATGTTAAACCCCCCCCCCCCCCCCCCCCTTTCTTGGGCACTAGCGGTCTGCGGGGTAGAATTTATGTCCAGTTGTAAGCTCTCTCTCTCTCCCTCCCTCCCTCCCTCCCTCTCTCTCTCTCTCTCCCGGCTCTGAATGATTCCACGCGTGCCTCTCGCCCCCTGTTCACAGAGCCCGTCCGCTCTCTTTGTTATTGGTCTGCGGATTCAACACAAGAATGCAGGATCCACACTCCAAATCGGAATCCCCTGCCCCCCCAGCAGCCTCCTTAGGCACACGCAAGAATTTCCCAGGGGGATGCTGCACCTCCCCCCCCCCCCTCCTCCCCTTGGGGGGCTGTCATTAATCTTCGAGTGGCATCTCTTGGAAGCCACGGGCTTCGTGAAGCATGGCCATCGAAACGTCTGTTTAATTAGGAAGTCACATTTACGGGTGAATCCGCCCCCCCCCCTTTCTTTCGGAGGGATGTCCTTCAGCGTCCTTCTCTCCGAGAGCAGCGATGGCCACCGCGTCCCCGCCGCAGCTCCCTGCTGCTCCCGGTGCCCGTCCCCGGTCCCCGGTGCGCCGCTGCCGCCAGGGGCGGCGTGCGCCGGTTCACAGCAGTATTTTCACACCGTTTACCTTAATGTTCCTTATAAATAATTATGCGTTAATGGAGAGCACCGGGGGTGGTTCGGAGTTCATTTTAATGCGCGGCTGACGTCTCCAGGTTTATTCGCCGGCCGATTTGTCACACAGGCTTCGCACGGAAAAACACTAAAACAAAAATCATCTGACGGGCAGAGATAGACGTTAGGAAAGCACACGCTCGCTCCCAGAGGGCTGCGTACAGCGGTATTCCAGGACTGTTTTCTTACTCCTTCTCATTTCCACGCTCTGAGTCTCTTTCCTCCAGCAGTCAGACCGTCGATGCTTTCCTCGGGACGGTGGTTCGGGCGGGACGGGACCCCTCCGTGCGTCTCACTTTCTCGGCCCGCTCGCCGCCGGTCCTGCTCCCCGCCCGTCTCGGTAAACGCCGGCTCCTGACCCCCCTGCAGTAAAGCACCGGCCGCCAGCATGAAGCCCGGAGAGTGAATTACGGCCGGTGGAATTTAATTAGCGTTTTATAGTTGAACCCTGATTTGCTGCAGGAGTGTTTGCGTGCCATCAACCCTCACCTATTCTGCTAATAGCTCCAGGTTATAATGGTTAGTAGCAGTTAGCCTCTGCCTTTTAAACGCGCCCTGCGAGAAGCAGGTTAACCTTTCCAGCACTTAACCATCACGCTCAAGTGATATATCTGAACGGCCTGTAAAATGTAAAATGTTTTTACAGTTAAATGGGGCCTTCGCTATCGCAGTCCACATTGCAGCACATTATGACACTGTGCCGTGAACTGCTAATATTTATTTCTAATCAGGACGTTTTACACCACCGCGGCAGAAGCGGCGTTCCAGTTTATTTCTGTCTGGAAATCTGTTTTCAGATCTCAGGAACAGGTGTAAGAAACAGAATATTAGTGAACGCACATCTGCCAGACGGGTCTTTTGTTGGGCTGTGTGAGGCTGCTGTATTGCGGCAGGCTCTGCTGTGCGGTGGGAAGCGGTCTGGGGGCATGTGCGCTCGGTAGGGGGGCACTCCGGTGCCACAGGCATGTGCGCTTGGTAGGGCCGCTCCGGTGCCACAGGCATGTGCCCTTGACTCCTGGCGCTCGCGCCGTGTCGGATTGCACGCGTCGCACGCCACTTCCGCTGGAACCCGGGCCCCGCGGCACGGCTCGAACCCGCTGACACGCTGTGGGCCAAACCACGATGTGGCGTGAACGCGGTAGGGCTGCGGCTTTGTATTATTTTGTTATCGGTTACTCTTTCATTTTTCGGAATAATCAAATAATCTATAAGAATCTGACATTGAAACGACTTTGAAACAGTGCTCAGCCTTTCCAGTCTCAAAAACAATTTTGTCACTTGCCTTCCATTATGAAATAATACTACTTGATGCCCACCCACCCCAAAAACAGTCAAACAAAAAATTATGTTTAAAAAACGAAACTAATTTATCTGTAGAACTTGGGCTATTCCCCCAGAGTGATTAGCAGCTATTGCTCATTGACGGACATTTTGAGAAAATGATTAGGATTCGGCAAGATTAATGTCAAAATCGAAATCCAAATTGATTAGTTTTATTTTTGTAATCCATTGAATTAGATTAATCATTGCAGCTGTATAATACAGTGCATAATTAGACCAAATGCAAACAGCTCTGTGTGTTTCCCTTTTCTGCTGTGGCGGTTGAACTGTCGATCCTCCGGGAATGCAGAATTTTTTAAGAGCCCCACGTAATTGTGTGGAACTCCCCCAATTCCACTTCTTTTTTTTTTTTTTCTGATGAGTTGGTTATCTGTTTAACCTGACACTTCTCTGTGCGCACAAAGTAACGGACACACATTCACCGCGAAGATGGCCGACTGGCGCACGTTTGTTTTTCCATTCAGCTGAAGCTGATGAGTCAGGAAGCCATTGTTAACATTTGCAGTCGAGGACGCTTTTTTTTGTCCTTGCAAACACAAAAGTGGGATTCTGTGAGAGAAAGGGCTGTCCTGGCAGGTGGGGAGCTCCATTGTTGGGTACTATCACTTGGTTTGGCTTTTGAGTTGGACATTGGGGTGCTCTGTCCTCAGGAACTTTTTTTGGGATTCAAGGCACAGGTGTAACGCCTCGCAAACTATTTCAGGGACCTCCAGACGTACGCGTCCCAATTGGCTCTCAATTCCACAGCTGCATTCCAAAAATATATCTCTTATTCTGTCATTGCAATATTAGTCATCCAAGAATGAGTATATATGCTGTATTTTGTGTCATCACTTCTTAAAGGAAACTGTCACATTATCACAGAAATTGGAGGATGAAAAATCAAGGAAAATTCAAACTTTTGTGATTTATTTACAATTTGTTTGCGTCGCACTAAATTAAATTTCTGTTGCCCTTTCCTCAAAGGACAACTTTTAAGAAACAAGATCAGTATAATCCAGTATGTGTATACATCCTTATTCCTTTTGCTTTATGATCCAAGACATAATGTTGACGCCCTCCAAGGCCTGGTGTGAAATCTGTAGCATTGCTCGTGTAGGGAGGGTTTTAGTCAGAGGGAAGCCCAGCTCTTTCTGGGCGTCGCCTGGCAGCAGAAGGGACCAGCTGTCGGACCGTGGCTGGAAACCACTGCTTGGTAGCGGATCACGCCGCCAACGCCTAAACACTAGCAGACCTTTGCTTCCCTTGAGCTGAAGTGGCGTGGGACAGAATTTAGGCCATCGGAGCGCGCACAGGAGGGTCTTGGCTTCTAGTCGCGAAAGGCATCTATTTAGCAAATGAGTCATGTAATGTGGAGCTGTAACAGCTGCCTCCCAGAGCACAGCTTGCCGTGCGTACCGCTGTCTCTCTCTGGCTTTGTAGGCCGAGCGGTACACTGGCCCGTCTTCAGATCCCTGGCGCCGGCCCGTGCGGTCACCCCGAACCAGTTAAGCCTACCGGCGGCGACGTCCTCCACCACCAGCGGTCAGCGGCGGCTTCTCGGTATGAACTGCGCGTGGGTTTTCGGCACCACGCGGGCGCTTTGCGAGTCGCAGCCGACCGCCGCAGTGTGGTTTCGGCAGCCGAAGCTTCTCCCAGCTGCGCTCTCGTTTGCCCAAAAAAGAAGGTCGAGAAGAGACGCGTCGATATCTGACGTCTGTTCCTTTTGTCCCCGCCCACGTTTGGCAAAACCGCGACACCGGGGGTGTGAGAAGGCAGGCCCCAGGTCTGGTTTCAGACCGCCATCAGCCTCGAGGATTTGGCAGCTGACGGAGGTTTGATAATCGAAAGAGGAAATGAGTTGGTCTCTTCGCAGGTTTTAGTTGGCCACGTTGAAACTCAGCGCTGGTTTATTTAATCAGTGTAGGGTGTGGAGCATACAGCAACGCTCAGGCTAGCCTAATGAAAGCTAATAAGCACGCTCATTTAGACGGGGAGATACGAGGGGCGAGGTTAGAGAAAGCGTGTCTTAACGTAGGGTTCAAACGCCACTCACGGTTACTGCTCTTGTCTGTTGAGCCGCACAGTCCCCTCGCTATGACGACGAGCTTGTCCTAGCGCCTCCTAGTCATTCCTCAGGCATTCACTGCCGTGGTCCTGTGCCGTTCTCAAACAGGATTACGGTTTCCAGGTTCCAAGTCCCCAGAAGTGATAAAAACCTGATAAGACCCCGCAAGGTGTCACAAATGCAGGGACCGCTAAGACCATGTGAGCTGCGGCTGTGTGCGGCACTTGGGTGATTGGACATGACTGCAGCCCCCCGCGGTTCTGATTGCGTCATAGGACGCCGCATCGTTACCCTCGTAGTGGAACATTCATGACCCCAATCATGCAAGAGTGTTTGTGGCTATTTGAACGATCAATGTGAGTACCCATTTCTTATTGGAGCCCTCAGACGATCAGGGAACTTGGCTCCAGGCCCCTTGCAACAGAGCCGTTTTCCATCACTGACTTTAGTGGGGAAATGGACACAGTGAAGGGTTGTTGTGTTTACAGTTCAAATATGAAAGAGATCTAGAAATGCACCTTTTTGTGTGGCTCAAGTCATGTCAGAATTGGACAAGCTTTTGGGCTGTGTTAATTGCACGTTATATCCACAAGCCTGCAAACCAGTACAGCGAGAGGCATAACTACCATAGGTACATTTTATTTGAACATAAACATGAACGCAGTCCAGTTGGTGAAAAAAGTTAACATGAACTTCGAAGATGGCTTTTAGTATCGACATACAGTACACTATCGTAATCAGGGGTTAGCATTAAGCATTAAGGCCAGTTTAAATTAAGACTAAAAATAATTTTTGAACCTGATTGACAAGTTAGAATACAGTGCTATTAAAAGTGAAAAGTATACTTTCTTGGTCCTTTTGGAGGGGGACCTGAGATCAGCAGTTTTGACATTATCCTCCCAAAACGCTAGAACTCCCAAAATGCAAGCGTGGAAAAATAGGTAAAACTAAATTAAGCATTTTATGCCACCGTCAGGCCTGCAGGTTATTTGCCAAAAGCACCAGACGGTCCCCTTGTGAAGAGGCCAGTGCCAATCGCTTTATATTCACTTAATTCACTATTCACTTCATTCAGTATATTCCCAGTGGAGGAAACGATGTGTTCCAGTCACATCAGGGATGAAATGAAAGTGCTGTGTCCGTCGAGTGACAGCATAGCAACGACCCACAGGACCCAGCGGCTTCTGTTTCCAACAGAGGAGGCGCTAAAATGCAAGGTCTATTTTTGGTTTAACAAAACCCAGTTTGAGAGGATGACAGCTGCAGTAAAGACATGCTGCATGTTTTCTCTTTTACATCAAAATATTAATTTTCATGACCGAATGTTTAAAAAAAATAAAAAAATAAATAAAATAAAAAATTTACAATTTCAATTGCATTCAAATATCGAACCATCATTTGACAGCCATACACTGCAGTGTTGAAATCAGCTGATGATTGCTGGCTAATAAACCTTTACTGGTTGATGCTGATGTCCTGTTAATCGTAGAGCCAAACTAGCTAAGTTATCATTAGCTAAGTATTATCTTGGCAGCATAGCATTAGATGTAGATTTTTAGGAAACGTACATAATGGAGGTACATACAACTTAATGGAGGTATTGATAATTATTGATTGATTAGGATTACTGATCCACAACTGTATATAGTCTGCACATTTCAAAAGCCCAATCATTCTCGCTGTTGCCCTTTGCCAATGAGCCTCCCAAAAGAGAATGAACACTCATCTATGAAATCCTGTCATAATTGGCTACCACTAATGAACTACAGATTATCTAAAAAACCTATTTTCCCCATTGAATTCAGTGGTGTAGTTTCCCCTTCATCTGTCATTGCTAGGGGACTTCCGAGACACTTGTGTCTTAGCTTAAGCTATGATGCGTTTGCTTTGAGTGAGGCTGACTTCTAATCAAATTCAGATATCGACTTGAACTAGAAGAATGCTAGAGACTAATGCAAAGGTAGGCATAAAGACTTCTTGTTCTTATGGAAAATAGTAATTTACATATCTTTTCTTGCCAGCTTATTTACAGTACGTCAGGCCGATTTGACAACAAGTACACACTTGTCATGGTGCTAATGAAGGCAACCAAATTGAAATGGGATACATTTCCTTACAAGGACCTTCGGGTCAAACCAATGGAAAGCTACATGATTGCGGGAATCGGCTGCCATGGTGTGTCGACAGATATGGCTCCTTGAAATCAACAGTGATGATGAGGCCGCCAAAGCTACAACACGGAGCGTTGGGAGTGCCGGCCGTTCAGCTGTCCCCTTCAGAGCGTGCCCAACGGCCCCCCTCGACACCAGGCCTCCCGCGCCCAACCGTCGGGTTTTCCAGTGATCCTGAGGCTCTCGCATTACGCCGTTGTTCGTTTATTTTATTTCCCCCTTTCTCCCTCGCAGTAGGAAACCACTTGTTCTTCCCCATCGAAAGCGGATTTACAGCCCTGTTTCAGCAGCATAGATCTGGTGAAGGGGTGGAAGGAGAGGACTGGAGGATGAAGGGTTGAAGGCTTTGGTGTGGAGGGATGAGGGATGGCCCCTTACCTTCTCAGAAAAGCCCCTTATTTGTTTCCGGCAGGTGTGCACAGCTGGAGCTGCCACCCCTTGTTGTGAAAGTTGTGGGTGAAGCCCCAGATAGGCCTGCTATCGCCATGACCGCCCAGGACACAGTCACTTGCATCTGGATGAAAATCGTTCAATAATAAAATAATGGAGGTTCAGTGGCCATTATCCAGAAGCTGATGAATGTTGAAGCACATATTTTTCTGCACAGTACGTTAGGAGATATGACATGGAGAATACTTGTCAGTCATGGCGTGACAAGATTAAGCTTAAATTGAAAAATAAAAAATGCACCTTTCCCACAGAGTACCATAAAGAAGCTTCGTCCGCGAATAACAATTGATTCAGCATTGGCACACTGCGTTCTTTTTGGTTCCAGCTCACAAGTAATGAAGCAACTTTGCGTCCTTTATAAACAAACCAACCCTCACTCGTTGAGTTCTGTAGCGTTTCCGTGGATGCAAATCAATAGCACTTGTTTTGGAGCCAAATATAGGATCAGCAAATTGACCGTATCCATGAAGCTGCTCTGCAGCGGAATTGCCGCACCCCTGAACCAAACCCCTGCCCTTCCGCATCCCAGGATGGGACGAGCCGGAGAGATGTGCAGAACGGACAGATGTGCTCAGAGTTTTAGCGGAGGATGCACAAGCTGTGAAATTCCTTTTATGAAGCTCGCTCTCTTAGTAACGTCTCCCCAGACAACGGTAAAAGAAAAGTCATTACCCCCACAGAAATGACGGGGAAACATCCTCTCGTGACGGGAGAGAAAGTCTCCCAAGATTGGCTGCCGTACGTGAAACATCCCCCGAGTCGCTTTGCTTCAACAAAGGAAACTTTCATCTTTCTTTCTTATTCCTCCCTTATTTTTAAGTGAGATGTCTTTGGTTTTGCCTTTCCCTGCAGTGGATTTATGTCACATGTTGTATTCTCTGTTCACGTCTAGCTGTCATCTATAAATGGGAAGTGGAACCATGTTTTAAGCACCGGTGTGCATTTGACCAGGCTTTAATGCAATGGGGGGTGCCGGTGTGGACCGGGGACGGGTGGCGGGTGGTGGAATAGGGGGGCAGCCAATTATCTCCTGAATATCTGCAGTGTTTCAAGTGAGCAAGTAGCTGAAAAGTCTACATTCAAAAATTGTTCATATATATTTCTGTCTGTGTTGTATAAATGAAAAATAAATCAACAAAAATATATATGAATGCAACATGCTTGGGATTGCTTTCTGTAAATTTTGGGCAGGGGCTGATCTTTGTCCCATTTTTGATCTTCCCAAAAACAAACAGTGTACAACACTGCAGATGTTTGCCATGACAAGCAAATATATATAGCCCATGTAAATCATAGATAAGCTGAAGTAAGAACTACAAACACGGTCCGCGAGTTATAAGATTGTAATTACGGACATATCCTTTTATCTTCAGAAATATCTGGTGAATGAAAGTGGAAAAACAAACCCTTCTCTGAGGCCTCCAACCTTTGCAGCATAAGACACACTGCTCTCTGCAAGCACTGCAGAAATACACAGAGCCAAATTTGGTATATGGAAAATCAGAAGAAATTTCACTTTGTTCTGTTATCTTTATACACATTTATTCTTTCCAGTACCTGGGATAGACTCTTTAGCTCAATAATTATGTTCAGAGGTCCCCACAATGATGATGTTTTCTGTCATCCTGTTTTGCAATAGCTAGCCAGCTCCAGTTGATATACTGTACTCATCATCGAGCTGCAGCTTAGACCTAACAGTTTTTCGTTTTTTCTGGAATTATCAGTTTCTGAACTAAATAAGCTTAATACAAAATCTCCCAGGTCAACTCAAAAACCAGCAGACCCTAAGCACCCAGCTACCTGTATAATACCTAGCTAAAGTTAACTTAATGTAAACCAGAAAAGGTTAAATAGTCTGGCTAATGTTAACTGTTTTGACCATGGTACTGGTATGCAGTAGTCTTTGAATGGCCTTGAGATCGTTTCCTGTTGCGTATCATGCAAGGTATTCGGCATGAAGCTAGTGTTCTTGCTTTTTGGTTTAGAGCAAAGTTTGAAAAATTGCCTTTGGGTTTTAGATACTGCTGCTTACACTGCAAAAAAAAGTGCGACTCAATGGGAGTTTACCCCACTTCTGAATGAAGAATGGAAACTTGGTGTTCTGTCTCTTTTTCTCACCAATATGGCGACCCCGTACTTGAAAACCAGAAGCCTTCTGATGCTGTACTGCATCGCCGGGCCCGTAAATACGTGCCTTTGTGTCAGTTTGAATACTTACGTGAATAATAACCAATAAACAACAGATTTTTATAACTGCAGAATTATTGCTCTTAATCACAGCACTCCTCATTGATGGTAAAATTAGCGGGTACTCCTCCTGCATGCTATTTTACGCATGAGTTTATTGCTGTTAGGTACAGTAAGTGCTGTTTTCATTGGCTGGTTTCGCTGTGTAACCTGTACCGCTGCCAATTGCACGGGTCGTTGCTGTGAATGAGAACTAGATCTGGATGGGTCAAAAATGGTGAAATGCACAATTATGAATGGATGTTCGTAAATGAATCTAATAATGACAGCGGCCGCTGTTATGGATGGCGTTGTTCGAAAGCCTTGAAGTGTGACGGACCGATCACCTTCTGCAGGCGGGCCGGGTTTTGGCAGGGGATCAACACCTTGTTCCACTACCTCCCACACGCTCAGTCTCTGACCCCATTAGTTCTTTATGGGGACCAAATAAAGCCACTGTTACACAGAAATCACAACTAAAAAGGCAGACCTTGAGGGCCTCCCAAGTGGGTCTTTACGTCCTGCGAAAGTCTGTTTCTCACCTCCGTGTGGTTTTGTGTTCTGGCCAGACGTAGCTGAGAAGTAATATCACTGCACTTTTATAGAGCGCTTGCATTCTTTGTCATGTGTCAGCCAGACACAATGAGAATTATTTTTAGGAAAAAAGTGGGCACTGATCTTGGAACAGTGGCTGAGGGGACAGATCAGTGTGAGGTCCGAACATGAGCTGCACCTGCCCCTACTGTCTGACTTGCACCAACTAGTTATTTCAGGAGAAATGAATGTGGAACAAAACAATTAAGTCATAAATATCATAATTCTTTTGCACTGATTTCCTGCTGACTTCCTGGTATGGTCTCAAAACTTTGAGATGCAGTGCAATTTGATTTTACCACAAAGCTTGTGAAATATGTTTAACGATTGCTCGCATCAAGCCACCAAATCCCCCTCAAGCTGCCATTTTCAGCTAATCGCCCATCGCTCTTAAACAGGTGAAAGCAACAAACTCTCCACATGAACCGGGATAAATAACTGGCAAACAGTAATTGACCATTAAAGAAAATAACAGTGCATGTGCCTGTTGTGTTTTTGGGGGGGGGGGGAATTCTACCTGCTTTTTAAAAATGCAATTCAATTAATGTAGTGGCCGTGTCACTGCAATTTATAGCCATTCAATTACATTATCTTCTTGGCTATTACAGGAATTGACTATTTGCCAGGTATCTAATGGATCCCAGACTAATGTGTCCGCTTAAAGCTCGACCTTCCATCTTACGCGGCCAGTGGAATGTTGGGGGATTGCGTGTGCTGAGAGAGCGCGTAGTGCGCGCACTCGATCACGGCCAGGTGACGCCGCTCCCCGCCAGGCCTGGGGGTGACGCGCCAGCGGGGGCAACGGGGAATCTGATTCAGGATTGCGTCCCCATTATTGGCAGACTTTGGAGGCCTTTCACATTTGCTTTCGAGATCCGCAAATGGATTGCATCGTTTGTTTGCAATTGGTATAAAAGCCCTGCCGTGTGTTCTTTCCACCCATGAACCCAGCCAGCTGATTTCAGTAATTAGTATTACCTGCAGGAAGAACTGCTCATTGCCAAATACAGATCATTGGAACAGAATACTAGGGAAAACTTTGACTTTCCGAACCTGGATTTTCCACCTCTTTCCACCTGCAGATTGTTTAGCTGTGAAGTGGTATTTATTTTTATTTAGGGTTGTTTGCTTAACATTCTTTACACTTAAGTGCTCTTCCATGCCTTCTCAGCTATATCACACTTTCCTGAGACAAACACGGATGTTCTCCCCTTTTGTAATAAGATGAGAGCGTCTGCTAAGTGATTGTAATGTGATGTAATATAATGCTCCTTTGGCTCACCGTCTCGCTGCCATCCCAGACAATCGAAGCTGTAGTTTGGTGATGAAGCTGTGCAGGCGCATAAGGGTGTGTGTGTGTGTGTGTGTGTGTGTGTGTGCGCGTGTGTGTGTGTGTGTGTGTTTGAGGGTTATTCACGCAGTAAGGAGTGGCGTAGAGACAGGCTGGGAGCTGACTGGCCAGGTGTCGGTGTGACAGGTGACAGGCATTCGCTGGTGAGGGTGGGGGGGATGGGTGAGGGGGGGTCCAGCTGCTCGTTTGCCGCCTCTTTCCACCAGGGGGCCTTCAGCCAGGACAGGGCTGGTGCCCCCCCCCCCCCCCCCCCTTCATTGCAGAGGTGTCCAGGCCTATGTGGCTGGTATGACTGGATGCTACTGCAGTGCATCCACTGGACAGGACACCAGTCATAAGGCCCTTATCACTGCCAATCATATGGACACAATCCACAGCAGTCTGTACACTGTGTGTGTGTGTGTGTACGTGTGTGAGATGCTTTTCCCTCATTTCTCCCCAATTTGGAATGCCCAGTCATGCTGGCGCTGCAACACTCATCGCAGCCTTCACTGTCGAGAGAGCAGACAAGCATGCACCTTCCCCCGAAACAAGTGATGTCTTCTGCCTCTTCTAATCACGCCGCCATTCACGAATGAGGCTCGCGCAGACGGCTCAGCTGGCCAACCCGCTGGCTCCTGATCGACCAGCGGGGGGCGACAGGCAGCTGGCACGCCGGCAGACCGAAACTCTCCCGTCCCTGGGTGACGCGAGAGGAGCCGCCTCCCGCAGTCAGCGCTGGCGCGCTCCGGGTTCGATACCAGACTGCAGGGCCCGCCCACGCGTTGAAACCACAGACTCAGTCTGGATTTAACAGGCCTTTTTTTGGGCTGTCTCCGCCTCCTCTCGCCTCGATTGGTCAAAGGAGCTGTCAGACTGATTTACAAAGGACAGTGTCCGCCCCACAGATTCCCAGTGATCTGTGCAACACTTGTGGCCACATTCACATCTTTTCAGTGATTAACAGTCCATCTGATCGTTCAACCAAGCTGTAAATCGATCAGTATATAGAAGGGGAGGGGGGAGTGAGATGGCAGTTAATGGATATGTATTGTTTTACCGCTAAGGGGGTTGTTTCTGTGCCACGTAATGTATATCACCCACCACTGGATATTTCTTGGAACAATTAATCTTATGCCAATTAGACATGGTCGCATTATTTTCAGAGTGCTTTTTTTTTTTAAAGACTGAAGTGCATTCATTTGCCTGCTGTCAGAATAGAAGTGGCAGGAGTCGTTACTGTTCTTAGGGAGGCATTCAATTAAATTAAAAGGTTGCCTGGCCAGAGTGCCAGACGTCTGCTGGCTCTCTTTCTCCAAGCCTAGGTGTCTACAAATCCCCCCCCCCCCCCAAACTCTGTTTAGCCAAAAGAGACAACCTAAATCCACTTAGGGATCACCTCTGTCACGCCCTCTCTCACATCAGGCATAACGGCCTGGAAACATCTAGGAAGGATGCCTTCGATATGCCTTCTGCTCCCTGTATGTTTCCACCATTGGCTCGTACGCACGGAAGAAGCTCTCAGTCAACCGGTTTTTGTTTTTTTATGAAGGAGGTTGAAAGCATTGGGCTTCCATGGGCGGACCATGGTCACGCTAACGCCATTGCTTTCGGCCGCGTCGAGCTCCAGAGAGGAGGGTCTGTTGCCGTTCTTCAGGCCACGCTCAAGTTAGCCTAAAAATGGTCTGGTTTGTTTGTGAGTGCCCTCCAACCTGAGGTAAAAATGTCAGCGTGTGGAAAAAAGAGATGAATCCAAAAAGATTTAGTCAATTACCTTGGGCATGGATCTACTGTTCATGAATATATATAGCTAGCTGATCAGCTGTTTTTCGTACTTCTATTTTCTTAACGGTGCTCGAGTCATGTCGTTGGAACTGTTTTCATTATACAAACATTAAATGAACTGTAATGCATCCATTAAAGCACGTACTCACACCTTATAATGTAATTGTGTGGGTGGATATGTGATCACAGTACTCTCGGTAGAACTGAATTACCGTACCTACAAACAAATACTTCACTGAGCTGCAAACAAACCTGGCACGTATTGAATAGACCAGTGGCAATAAAAAGGTAATAAACTTATCCGCACTCTTTATTGGTTGGACTAATCTGTGCATACCTAACTAAGCAATACAAAACAAAACAAAGTGTTAAGTGGTTATTCGACCGTATTTTCTCAGCACGTGGTTAGGGGAAAAATCGAGTAATGTCAGTTAGTCAGTCAGTCAGTTTTTGACTCTGTGGTCATATAATGATTTCTGCTGCTTAGTTGTGTATTCCCATCATATGTGGAAAAAATAACATAAAATTCCATCTTAATATGGGATCGACAGTGACCAACTATCAATGCTTTGTCCTTCATCCAATCGGCAGGGCTGCACACCGCTACCCCCAACTGCTCATTTTCCATTCCCTTCATCTAGTTACAGCTGTATGACTACTAAAACTACCGCTGCAGCTGTGAAACAACTATGGCTACAACTGTACCACAACTGCAGCTTCAGCTGTACAATAACTGCAGCTACAGCTGTACAATAACTGCTGTTAGAACTACAGCCCAGTTGCCTAGTCAAGTAGAGGAGATTGCTGTTAGGAGGCGCCCTGGGTGGTCCTTCTGCTAACTGAAGTCATGGGCCCACGTATGGCCAAATGCCCGTTGCCCAGTTTGACTCCCAGTCACAGCTGGCACGGGGGAGGTCCAGATCCGATGTCCGGAATGCCTCATCTGGGACATTGTTCCTGTTTGGCATGTCATGGTGGAAGCATGCAGTGTCACTGGCCTATGAGGTACTGCAGTGGCTAAGGAATCCATTCAGGAATCCATCACTACCGAGTAGTGATAAACAGGTAGAGTCTAGCTACTAGACAATTATTATCATCGACAAATAAGCCAGCGTTCTTCCAGCAGGTGCTCTTTCTTCAGGGTTTCTGACTTGACGGTCTATCCTATTTCAGAAATGGGTGCCTAAGAAATGAATTATGAGCTAAAGCTGTTAAAACAATATAAACGGTCGCGCCATGTGAGCAAACTATTTAAAAGTGCCTTTAAAGTTTTTTGTGTTTTACTTAAAACAGATAATTCTGTATATTGATAAATAATTTAAAAAATGTTTCCTTGTTTAATATTTATTAGAGAATTAACACACGCTCAGCTGCCCATATTGGGTAATGCATTTTTTTCAGGTCAGGTTTGGAGCCATGTATCCAATTATGCAAATAACCTGTAGGTATTTTTCAGTGGCAAGGATTTGATCCCAAGCGTTTGCTTCATTGGATAAACTCATTGTAAAGCAAAGTCTCCTTTTTTGGCAGTTACCCAAATAGTTAATCAATATATTTTATTTCCCTTGGTTTTGGGATTTCCTAGAAGTGTTGCACAGAATCCCGGAACCCGTTGGTTTGCAAGGGCAAGCAAAAAATATTCCAGTGTTCTTGTGATGTCGCTGAAGCACCGCACCTTGACAGCTTGGATGGATTGCAGGAACTGCTGCTGCTTTGTGTAGTTTTGCTGTTGCCGTGTCGCTTTGTTGTGGCCCTGGTTATGTACGGGTTGTTTCCGTGGCCAACATTGACAGTGTTCTCCCTGTAGAATTAAAACTTTGTAAACAAAAGGGGGAGGCTAAAAGCAGGTGATTGGCAGGAGAGTGAGCGCTCAGTCGTGTCCTTTCCTGAGCCTGTTATGCCGCCCGCTTTCATGTCACAAGAGCCATCTCTTCACAATCATTAAGTTTTGGGGTCTCAAATTTTCCCTTACCCCTCAAAAAAAAAAAAGTATGTATGCGCGCGTGTGTGCGTGTGTATATATATGTTTGTGTGTGTGTGTATATATATATATATATATGTGTGTGTGTGTGTGTGTGTGTGTGTGTGTGTGTATATAACATTTCCTCTTGCATCCTTTTGTGCATGACTGTGTGGTCTGGTCAAATGCAGAGTTTTTTTAATTCAGTTCAGTTTTATTTATATAGCGGAAAAATAATAATGGAATATTTCAATCCTTCACAATAATGGAAAAAGAGAAAAATGGAAAGGAATATATTTCACAACAGAAAAAGAGTAACGTGCGTCGCAGAAGTAGCGTCATTTCCATCCGGCCAGGGGCATGTTCCGCACAGCCAGGGGCATTTCCGCACAGCCAGGGGCTTGTTCCGCAGGCCTGCAGCTAGATGTTACCATGTGCATTTTTGGCATGGAGAGTTGCACTTGCTCACCGCCCAAGTGTAATAGTTAGTGTAATAATCCAAGTGTAATAGTCTGGTGTTGGGTTTGAACCTGGGCCTCTCACTCGCCCAAAGATTTCATAGGCAAACGCGCTACCAGTCCGCTAAAGGCAAAATCGCCCCAGCCATGGGCGACGTCGTTATTTTTTAATTTGAGGGTTGCGTCGCCTGTGAGTGTTTTAACGGTAATCTGCTACAAGGCCTTCACTTTACCACACTTCACTGTGCTTCACTAGCGAACTAGCCGTGCTACACCCATTACACAAGGTCTTGTTTTTCTTCTTGTGTGTTTTGTCGCCGATTTGCCACCATTGTTCCCAGAGGCACCCTTGCAAGATAACATTGTTTGCACAATAAAGTACAGACCAAATAACGATTCTGGAATCAGTGTAACAATATAAGAATAGTCTGCAAAAAATCGTGCTGTGGAACCGAATCAGTTGTTTTCCCCATCCCTAGTTCGATAACGTTAGAAAACACAAGTTCACCCATTTCCCTTGGCCCGTAAATCCACTCAAACATTCATGTGTGGCTGCTGCCGCTGTTTTGGAAAGTATTAATCTGTAAAAAAAAATAATTATCTTTCATGACCTCAAAGTGTTTGCCAGGTATGTGTGCTTTTGCTGTTTCATTAGGGAAGGAATATCCCTTCCTGTTCTCAGATCCATAATACCTCTATATTTACCCAACAGGACTTTAATTCGGAAGAACAGAGTGCCGAAGATGATAAGGTGGCTAAGGGAGGGGGATAAGTGCTTTGTTGTAATTCATTAAAAGATAAGTGATCTTAAGAAGATACGTTCAAATAACCTGCTGAATCCAGATGAGCTTCACAAACGGATGCCGGCCCAACAATGACAGGAGCAGCGTGGCTGGTGTATGAAACTGTTCCAATGCGCAGCAGGACTTTGCGAACTTCCTTGTCATTTCTGAGTGAAATAGACGTACGCTATTACTGAGTGCAGTGCTTTGTAGCATTTCGTTCTGTTCACCTTTTTGACCTGGCAAGGTCATAGACCATTTTTTGAAATTGTTTTTGATTGTCTGCAGCTGTAAATTAGTACAAATTTAGATAACAAAAGCAATTCCTGGATTTTAAGAGCACTGATGACAGTAATGGTCTTGTGATGACCAGCCAATCATTTTCGAAGAGAATGCAAAGGTGCTTTGCAAATGCGAACCCTTATCATTGTTATCAATGAATCATGACCTTCACATGGAAGGGCAATGTGGGTAACATCACCAGGTGTGTGCACATGTTGGTACACCACAGACCTCTCTGCACAGACGTGTGCACCAGGACACCACATGTGCAGCAGGACCTTCAATGCCCCCACTCCCAACCTTCCACCTTCTCTTGGCTACCCTGAACAAAATAAGCGGGTCAGATATTTCAGCCATTCCATTCGAGAGAACCTCATCCCCCACCTTGTCCCGAGGTCTGTGCTAATGATGTTTGGGGAAAGCTCTGTTGACTTTGATTGTCTCTATGATCTCTTCCATTACAAAGTTCTCAGTCCGTAACCTTTAAATTTCTTTTTGGGGAAGTTCAAAGAAACTGTATACCCAGAGGGTGATGTGTACTGCTTTATTTTTTTGTAGTACTTATTCAGTGCTGTGGATAGAAATTCAGCTGCAAACCCAAGTCAAACCCTTCAGTTGTATGTTATTTGTAAGATCCAGTTTAGCCATTGTGAATAAACAAGAGGCATATTATTGGGAAGAAACTGTAAACAAGGGTGTGTACAAAGGTCAAATTTGGGTTTGTTTAATTGAACCCCACTGGCGTAGGACACATTGCTGCACTCTTGACCTCTCTGGTGCATCCGTGTACAACGCAGAACCACATCTGGGTCGCTGCCTTCAGTCTCTCTGCAATGGACTTGCTTTGAGGGTATCCTAAGATTGATCCCAATAGGAGGAGCCCACCGTGCAGTGCGCAGCGAGAAGCACATTTAAACGCCCCTGTCCAATTCCACCACGGTGAAGCGGCACGATAAATCTGGCCAAAGCAGCCAGAAGACACGCTGAAGCAAGCCAGAATCCCCCGCGTCCAATCAGGATGCGGGGATGAGGCAAACGGTGGCGGCAGGCCAACTGACGAGCATGGCTGGGCTTTAGCTTTCCGTCAGTGTAGGAATGCTCGGGCTTGGCCAGTGCTAGGCTTCAGTGGTGTGCGTGCGCACGCACGTTTATTGGTGTATGCGCTTGGGGTGGGGGTGGGGGTGGAGGGGGGGGTCTTTCCCTTCAAGGACATTCTGGGCTTTTGCGAAACTGACTTCACAGCAAATCCGCTTTTGTACTGCGTCTACCTGGCAGTGGCAGATTGCGGGGGTCCTGCCAAACCTAGAAAGCGGCAAATTTATTTTTGACGCCCCCCCTCCCCCACATCCAAATCTGAGTGTTCAGCACTTTCTTTAGTGCCGCAATAATAGTAAATGCTGAAGATATAGGTGATTTACTGCTCTCCACAGATTCTGTGGGTTACTAAGGCGGCTAAGAGCAGATGTTGTCGTGAATGGGTTTTTTTTGTGTGTTCCTTTTAATAGAACTAAAATATTTATTTGTTGAGACTATGGATACATCACTTATGTTATGACTGGGTCATCACCCCTAGTCCCAATCCAAATCCAAAAACTTTATTTTATGGGAGTAGCTCAATGTAAGGTAAATCTCACCGAAATGGGCTCAGAGCACAATGCTTATGAGCCATGCGCATCATTTCATTTTACATTTTTTGCTTAATTTAATAATTAGTCATAATAAAGTTATTTATAAAATTCCATGGCTGCGTACCCACTTTGGTTCTGTAATTGAAAAGGCATGCGGAAGCTCCCCACTAAATTGCCATCTTTCTTTTTTATATAATGCAGTGTACCTATTTAATGACTGTAATGAATGATCTGATAAGAAATATTTAACAGATCGTGTCCCAGTAAAGCCATTCCATCATCTGGAAGGATAGTAGTTGGTAATAAAGCCAGACGGATTTGGGTGGTGGGGGGTGGTGACGTGGAAACCTTTAGAAGCGGATGGGCTCCAGTGCGTGAGGGCGGAGCTTGCTGTACTGTTCTCGTCCATTTTCTGAAAGCATGGTCAACATGGTTCTTGGTATGAGAATCAAAATCAAATTTTCCGGAATACCATTCCTGCTCGGGGACAAAGGGGGAGGAAACCAAGCGTGGAATATTGTTTCACTTACCTGTTGTTGGAGTGACAAAGCGGCTCTATTTCCGCTCGGATCAGTGGGCAGAGGCGGGAGGCGGAAAGCCTCAGCCGCCCGCCCCTCGCCGGTCGCGCTCGAGATGGAGAGAGATTGCGCCGTTTCGCAAAGCGCAGCCCTACCTGAGGGGACGGGGGCGGTGCCGCCGAGCCGGCCCGCGCTGTTGTAAAACACGAGCCGCGGCGAGTGGGTCGGGGGCTGGGCCGCTCCGGCACCAGATACGTCTCTGTCCACTTCCTCTCCACGCTTAAGGGTGCTCGTTTAAAAGAATCGACGTGCCGTATAAAACCTGTCCATTTCTCTTCCCTTTCACAGCGGTGCACTTGGCAATAATGAAGAGGCTTTTGTTTCCTGGTTCTAGTGAGAGGAGAAAAGTGTGCAGGAAAGAGAGTACGAGAGAGATATAATTAGGTCACCTAGAAGCAACAAGATATTAATACTGCCGCGGCATTCGGTCCCCCTTTCTTTCCATTACTGTCTCAGCTGATTGCTAGGAGAAAGGAGTCTTCATAATGCAGAGTGAATTCAGGTTAATTGGAGCGATGCGGAATGTCTGCTTATTGGCCGGGATGGGAAACTGAGTAATGCGGCCCATCTGCCGGAAGACGCCGGAACGGCCGCGTTACTTGAGCGCTGTCGTCCCGGCGCTGCCGACCCGTGGGAGTTTCAGCTTAACGAAAGACGTTATCTGCTTGACAAAGGCGCCTGCAGGGAAGGTCACCGTGGAGAGGAAATGATTATGGCCGCGTACCCCCAGCCAAAGGTCTCTCATTTGTCCGCTCAACAGCGGGCCTTATTTGGTGAGTCCCTTTGGCGACGGTGGGGTCCGATCAGAGGGTGCTCAGGAGGAGCTTGTTTGTTAGCGGTGAATGTCCGCGCCTCCGAGTGCGTTTTCTCAAGTCAATTTTGGCAATACCGCCATATTCTCTGGTATCGCCAAATATCCGTCTGAATGGAAGGCCAGCCTTAAAGGTGCACAGGCCCCTTCTGAGACTGGACAAAAACTCTTTACACAAAAATGTTAGTCCGACAGCAGATTAAAGGCCAGGTGACACAGTTGAATAGTATTGCAGCTGGTCTGAATCAGGTGTCGCAATGGAAGCATTGAACGTGTCTGAAATAAAGGCGACTTCGATGGAGTGTGAAACCAGTACCAGTATTCTCCTGCTGCTCAACCCTGTTTACCGTTGCTAAATGCTGCCAGCACAGGTGTGGATCATAGCCCTGAAGACAGCTCAGTGTTTCGGGAACATTACGACCTTGGGTCCTCAGCAACGCTGTCTGGTTGTTTTTGCGAACGATTGCCTGGAAAAGACATCTGCGTTCCAGGGAACAGTATATAGGACAGAAGGAAATCGATACTGCTTGTGGGTGGGGGGAGGTGTGCTGTGTACATCGTAGGGTAATTCTATATCTGCGGTAGAATATGTATATGTGGTAGAAGAGGCTATAATTTGGGGATGTCAGGTAGCTGTTAAGCTGCAGATGTCATATCAGGACATCAGTCCTGTAGCATGGAGAGAATGCTGTAACCATTCTACCTATCTATGGTGGAAGGAGGCCATTTTGCATTGAAATTAAAAGGTGTTCTTTTCTTTCTGTCTGACCCTGCACATCCTGTCCAGACCACATTCAGGATACTTATATGTGACCGTAGGGAACAAATCTAGTTTCTAAGCTTTGTATTGTTGTACATTTTAATCGTAATTATTATTATTTTTTAACCATTCGGATTTACATTTAATACCCTTAAGTGCTTATCTGGACTTAAGTTATTAACTGTGGAATTTGTTCAGGCTGCGAATCTATGGGTCATATTTCTTACTCCGTTTCAGTTTAGGTTCCAGTATTCTGTCAGTATTGCGAGCGCTGGTGTTTTGCCCCAGCAACAAAAAAATGGTGCATCATTTTCCCCTCCAGCTTTTTACTGCAGTCTCTAAAATGCTGGCTGTTTCAGATACGGCTGGAACTGTTACTTTAGCATTTCAGCTACCCTCAGGTTTTTCCTTTAATGAAGGATGTGGCCGCACACGTGTGGCCCTGTGTGGCTACATACGTACATTTGCCTCTAATGTGTCAACACATGTACTGCGATGAACTGTGTTAAATGTACAGGCAGGAAACATGGGATGTTCATGCTGAGCAGTTGTCTCCAAATATGTGGCCTCACTACATTAATAGATGATAACATTTTTGACTGAATAATTTTGTGGCAGGTCAAAGATAAAGTGTCGCAGCAACAAGGGCCAATACAAGAGCCTGTGTTCCACACACAGATTCGCATCACTGCGAGACAAATCGCGAACCTCGGCGCAGGACTTGTAGCGCCAGCCACAGGGAGATTGGCATCGCCGGTCGCTTTTTAAGACGTAAATAAAATGATCATCTCGCAGATTAAGAAGATTAAAGCCCGCACGCCGCCATCATTTATCGGGACGATTTGTTCCCCTCCGCTCCGCGGCGCATCGACGGGGCCCCGCGCCCCCCTCCCCCACCCCGCCGCATTTCAGACGCTCCCTTCAGGATCGTTCATGATCGATAAATTAAGGTCGTAAGAAAATGATCTCAGTCCCGCAGCCCGCCGTGCCCGTCGCCCGCACCGCTAAATTATTCATGAGCGCGCAAGCCGCCACAAGAGCGCGGCCCGGAGATGCAAACGAGCGGCGCCGCGGGACGCTGCTGACAGACGCCGCCTCGCCGCCGGCAGGTCGCAGAGCGCATGACCACGCGCGCGCCGGTCAGATTCGCCCTTCCGCGGGCGCCGAGCGACCAGGGTTTTCCTCCCGGCCCCCCTCATGTGGGGCGTCAGGAGGAACCCCGGCGCTCTGTGCGTCCGCTCGGCGGTGGGAGTTGCGAGCGTCGGCCCGCCCTGCGCCCGCTCGGCGGTGGGAGTTCTGAGCGTCGGGCCGCCCTGCGCCCGCTCGGCGGTGGGACTTGTGAGCGTCGGCCCGCCCTGCGCCCGCTCGGCGGTGGGAGTTGCGAGCGTCGGCCCGCCCTGCGCCCGCTCGGCTGTGGGAGTTGCGATTCTGCGCACTTTCCTGCCCGACGGTCCGGAACTTCCCTTCTTCCCGTCTGTCACAGACTTTTAAACCTGATCCTAAATGGCAGCAGTCTTGGAAGCTTTCCCACACTCTTCACAAAACCAATTCTCTCGCAGCTTTAAAGATCGTTTCGGTAATGAGTGCAGTTATTTGAATCGACTTGACTAGTGTTGAATTGGAACATAAGCCACTTGGGCCGCAGAGCCATTGAACCAGTGTATAGAAAATGGGAGTTGAAGTCACGTGGTTTCTAAGGCCTAATGAGCTGCATAAAAACAGGAAATTACATTTATAAACAGGAAATGGTGGCAGAGAAGGAGGTAATGGAGGAGGTGATTGAAAAGTGGAAATGAGAGATGGGACAGAAACGATCCAGCAGGGTGGTTTTGATCCCTAACGAGGCCTTTGCGGTTCAGGTTGCGGGAGAGCTGCCAGACTTGCACGCGAGCGTCATGCGTCTGGAAGGAGGGTTTTTTTTTTCTGACTACGACACTGTCGAACGGAGCCGCACCCTGGCGTCCCGCTTTCGATCCGTCCCCCCCGCCCGGCCGGCCCGGCCCTGTCGCTGTGGGCCCGCGTCAGCGTGAAAGCGGGGTCGGCGCGGGGCGGCCGGGAACGACACGCTTAGCACAAAACTGCCACTCAGGTGACAGAGGTGACAAATTCCATCAGGGACGCCGATAGGAGGTCTGAATTGAGCTGTGAAGTCAGTGTCCAGCCTGTCGCCGGAGCCAGAGACAGCGAGCGGCGTACAGAGCCCGTCCCCCGTTCTCACAGCGATCATCGCTGCCGGCGCGGCTCTGTGGTGGAATTTAAACGGAGAGAGAGACATCAGCCGGCACTGTGTCCGTCTGTCCGCACGGGCGCCTTCCTTGACGTCTTCGTCCCTCTGTCTGTCTCTCGGATACGTGAGGATTCGCTCGTTCCGTTCCCTGTGGCGGTATGTTTCCCTCCGTCCCGCGTCGGGCCGAGCCGGAGCTCGTTCTCTTCTGCGTGCTAAAATTTGTCTCGTCGTGCGAGGTGTTTTTTTAACCGTTCAGTCCCAGCGCCCTGCTATGCTGTTGGCTGTCTGATCTGACTTGGCCAGAGAAAGAAAAAACCAGTTGTGTTTTTGATCTGTTTTTTTTATTTTTTTGTATTTGTTGCATTTGCTTTAATACGGATGGCCGGTTTGGATGTCAGTATGTATTTGGGGGAACGGGGAAGCTTAAGCAAACAGTGCCTGAGCGTGAGGAAGAAGCAAAAAAAAAAAAGAGGTTTCCAGCGACTGCGGGACCGCGCTGGGGGCGATGGGTGGGGCTCAGCATCGGTGAGGAGACTGGGGAGACTGGAGCCCACACAAACAAGCCCCAGCGAAGCAGAGCGGAGCGTTCTGGCTATGGGGAATTGCGGCCTGTCGCTTTGAGACTTCGAGGGAAGTCTCATGGAGCTGTTCCAGCTTCTGGACGGCACACACCGTTAAAAGATGCAACCGCTCTGTTAGAGTGAACTGCGGAGTTTCACATTCTGAAATATTCTTGCTATAGAACATATTGATCAAATTTGTGAAGGTATTCTCCAGGTGATAGCGCACCATCCATCATGTACAGTACATGCAGGCCTCTTGTGGAATTCTTATATGGGTCACAGTTGTATGCTGTTACATCAGTCTGCAGTACATACGTGAAATGGACTTCTGCCCTTTTGTTGGCAAATTTCTGCTTCTGGCTCCCATGGGTACATCGATGAGTCAGGTTGGGTTGAATTCCTGCCTCCCCGATCACAAAATGGCTTACTTTGAACCTGCCAGGTGCTGGCCATCATGAATATTGATGTTCCCCCCCCCCCCCCCCCCAGCAGCATGTGTCAGACTGCATTAACCTTCAGACTTGCGCACCACCCCCCCAAACCCTCGCTCAGCGACATTCGCTCCAAGTGCAGTGTGGGGCACCGGTCAGCCCTGGGCATGGCGCAGATGGCTGCCCAACGCACTCCCAGGTCTGTCAGACTCCCAGCGGGGGTATGGAGGAAGCACGTTGACCCCCCCCCCCCCCCCCAACGATCCTGCGTTCTCAAAGAATGACGAATTGCGGCGTCGCTTGCCGAGACGTCCGGCGCTCGCGCTGCTCTGCCGGCGCTGGACTCCTGAGGGACCCCAGCTCTCTCACAGGGTGACCCAGTTCCATCAAGCCTCTCCTTCCCCCTTCTCTCTCTCCTTCCCTTTCTGTCTCACTTTCTCCCTGTTTCTCTCCTGTCTCCCTCTCTTTCGCACTTTCTCTCTCTCCCCTGTCCCTTTCTCTCCCTTTTCCATCTCTGTCCCTTTCTCTCTCCCTCCCTCCCCCCCCCCCGTCTTGTCTTTTCCTCCGTTGTTTTCTGAACGGCTGTGGAGCCACACGGAGATGGCAGTGTTGCACACGTCCGCTAAAGCTGGCGCTCAGATATAAAAAACAGAATGAATATGGTGACTTTTCCCACTCGCACTTGAACTCTTTGTTCTGTTACATCAGCTCCATTTCAGTTCTCTCCCCCCCTCCCTCCTTCCCTCCTCTTCACCCCTCTCTTTCTCCGAGCCCCTTTCCTCCTTTTCTGCCAGCGCTCTGAACAAGTCAATAATTGAACACCTGAAAAAGCTGTCCAACCAGCTCTCCCCACCACAACGCACCCGGCCTGACTTCCTTCCCTACAGAAACCTGTGTACACAATATAAGGAAGTGGATGAAGATCCCAGAGTTCACCTTTTTTATTTATTTATTTATTTTTACATTGCCAACTGCAATGCAGCAACGCTGGTCATGGTATAGTATGTGGGGGTGGGGCATTAATATTTATGTCTGCCCATTTCACTGAGCGAGGCAGAGAGGCCGGCAGCCAGTGCTGTGGCCGAAGCCCTGCACCCAGGTTAGCTAGGAGCCAGAAGCGTAACGTCGCCCTCTGCAGGCATGGAGGAACATGAAGCCAGGGACCGTTACACGAGAGTGTTCTCCCTCTGCCCCATTTGTCATTTTGCCTGGGTAAAATGTGTGCGTGTGGGTGTGTGTGTGTATGTGTGTGTGTTTGCATTTGCATGAATGCATGTATGTGAAATAAGCCTTAGATATGGAGGAGAGTCTCAGATCTTTGAAGTCAAGCTTTCTTGGGGCTGTCCTCTGTAGTACATTAGTATTTTGTTCTGCTTTGCTCATTCACTTTTTTTTTTTGTCTGTTCCTGGTCTGGAGGTTTAATTGTTACAAAATCACTGGAACGGGGCAGCAGAGTGGGAAAGTGCGAGAGCTCTGCATTCTGGACGTAAAGGTCACGGACTCCACTCTCTCCGAACATGCTCTTGTACCTGTGAACAAGGACCATTTACTCCGGTCGCAAAATAATAAAAGGGAAAAAAAAAGCCCTGAGGTATTTTTGGGGTGGTGTTCATAAGCCTCGCAATCGCAAGCGCTGTAAATCAACCTCCGATAAGGGTGTCGGCCGAACAAACCAGCTAAATTATGCAATGTAATCTAATTGCTGCTGTCAGATCTGGTGCACGTGTCTATTTTTCAGGGAACAATGAAGCGGGCGAAGACAGTGCTTTCCCACGTTAGGCACCGGAGATAGCGGAACGAGCCTCCTGCGCGGGGGGAGGGGGGTTTGTGGGGGGGTTAGCGTTCGGCTTCTGGGGCCTGCTTGCTTCGGGGCATCCCGCCCCGCCCCGCCCGCTCCCCTCCCCCACCACACCTCCTTAAATGTATGTGTAAAAACGCCAGTGTGTGCCGTAAGTGGAGACGTCCCGACTGTAGATGTCCCAGGCAGCCCGTCGCATGATTTCTGTGAAATAGGCACGTTTTCGTTTGCAACGACCCCCCCCCTTTGCGGAAGGTTGGAGGGCTTTGCGCTGTGGCGGGCGTCTGGTGAGGGACGCGCGTTTCTGGAGCGGCTTGTGCTGTCGGCTTTCCATCTCGTGCTCTCGCCTCTCCGTGTTTGGAATGAGACGCGTACAGACTGCGTTTTCCTTCCGTTTAGCATTATCCCACAGAGACCGTCTCACACGGTCACCACACCACCTGGTCACCTCAGGGTCAGCGTTACCTGACTGACGAGACTGACCGCAGTCTGTGCGCCTGTGTGTGTGTGTGTGTGTGTGTGTGTTTGTTTGATGGTCAAACGTCTGCTTTGCACCACACATTAGTGAGTGCCAGTGGGACTATCAGGGAGAGGGGGAGGGGGGGAGGAGAGGTTTGGAAGAGCGGTCGCCCTGGGCTGAGGAGTGTGCTCAGCGGGGGGCTGTCGCAGTGTGCGCGCACGTGCGCGTATGGGCGTGCACGTGTGTCCTCTGCTTCTGTCTCGCATGCTTCCTAGCTGCCACTTCTCATCCCTGTCTCCTCCCTCCTTTCGTCCTGCGCGTCTGTTGGCCTCGTTTGGTTCTTGCTTCCCGTCACCATCTCTCACTTCCATCGCTGTCTTTCGGCTCCATTCCCCTCCTCCTCCCACCCTCCTCTGTCTGTTTGTTTCTTTGCCTTTCTGTCTTTTTCATCCCATTTTCTCTCCGTTCTCTTCTTTTTCTCGCTTGGTGTTGCTCATCTGTTTACCTTGAACTTTGACCTCTGCAGCCCCCATGTACGACTGCAGTGTGCAGTCAACCTTTTTCAGCCACTCTAGTGCAGTCAACCTCCTTCAGCTACTCTAGTGCATTCGACCTCCTTCAGCTACTCTAGTGCAGTCAGCCTCCTTCAGCCACTCTAGTGCAGTCAACCTCCTTCAGCTACTCTAGTGCAGTCAGCCTCCTTCAGCCACTCTAGTGCAGTCAACCTCCTTCAGCCACTCTAGTGCAGTCAGCCTCCTTCAGCTACTCTAGTGCAGTCAGCCTCCTTCAGCCACTCTAGTGCAGTCAACCTCCTTCAGCTACTTTAGTGCAGTCAACCTCCTTCAGCCACTCTAGTGCAGTCAACCTTTTTCAGCTACTCTAGTGCAGTCATCCTCCTTCAGCCACTCTAGTGCAGTCAGCCTCCTTCAGCTACTCTAGTGCAGTCAGCCTCCTTCAGCCACTCTAGTGCAGTCAGCCTCCTTCAGCCACTCTAGTGCAGTCAGCCTCCTTCAGCCACTCTAGTGCAGTCAGCCTCCTTCAGCTACTCTAGTGCAGTCAGCCTCCTTCAGCCACTCTAGTGCAGTCAGTCAGCCTCCTTCAGCCACTCTAGTGCAGTCAGCCTCCTTCAGCCACTCTAGTGCAGTCAACCTCCTTCAGCCACTCTAGTGCAGTCAACCTCCTTCAGCCACTCTAGTGCAGTCAGTCAGCCTCCTTCAGCCGCTCTAGTGCAGTCAGTCAGCCTCCTTCAGCTACTCTAGTGCAGTCAGCCTCCTTCAGCCACTCTAGTGCAGTCAACCTCCTTCAGCCACTCTAGTGCAGTCAGTCAGCCTCCTTCAGCCACTCTAGTGCAGTCAGTCAGCCTCCTTCAGCCACTCTAGTGCAGTCAACCTCCTTCAGCTACTCTAGTGCAGTCAGCCTCCTTCAGCCACTCTAGTGCAGTCAGTCAGCCTCCTTCAGCCACTCTAGTGCAGTCAGTCAGCCTCCTTCAGCCACTCTAGTGCAGTCAGTCAGCCTCCTTCAGCTACTCTAGTGCAGTCAACCTCCTTCAGCCACTCTAGTGCAGTCAGCCTCCTTCAGCCACTCTAGTGCAGTCAACCTCCTTCAGCCACTCTAGTGCAGTCAACCTCCTTCAGCCACTCTAGTGCAGTCAACCTCCTTCAGCCACTCTAGTGCAGTCAACCTCCTTCAGCCGCTCTAGTGCAGTCAACCTCCTTCAGCCACTCTAGTGCAGTCAACCTCCTTCAGCCACTCTAGTGCAGTCAACCTCCTTCAGCCGCTCTAGTGCAGTCAACCTCCTTCAGCCACTCTAGTGCAGTCAACCTCCTTCAGCCACTCTAGTGCAGTCAACCTCCTTCAGCCGCTCTAGTGCAGTCAGCCTCCTTCAGCTACTCTAGTGCAGTCAACCTCCTTCAGCCGCTCTAGTGCAGTCAGCCTCCTTCAGCTACTCTAGTGCAGTCAACCTCCTTCAGCCACTCTAGTGCAGTCAACCTCCTTCAGCCACTCTAGTGCAGTCAGCCTCCTTCAGCCACTCTAGTGCAGTCAACCTCCTTCAGCTACTCTAGTGCAGTCAACCTCCTTCAGCCACTCTAGTGCAGTCAGCCTCCTTCAGCCACTCTAGTGCAGTCAGCCTCCTTCAGCTACTCTAGTGCAGTCAACCTCCTTCAGCCGCTCTAGTGCAGTCAGCCTCCTTCAGCTACTCTAGTGCAGTCAACCTCCTTCAGCTACTCTAGTGCAGTCAACCTCCTTCAGCCACTCTAGTGCAGTCAGCCTCCTTCAGCCGCTCTAGTGCATACACACTAGTCATATTGAACACGCTGTCGTAAATGACCGATTTCACAGACAGGATTTCCGGTGATGGTCATCCAAGGCCTGTTAGCTCCACGATGGGTTGAGCTGTGGCATGCAATTCAGCGACTGAGTGACTTCGCCCAACGTGTGATTTTCTGTCTTGAGGGGTGGGCAATGCGCTTTGATTGCCTCATAACTACAGATGATCAACAGCACACCCATCCCCTGCCCCGATTTAACCCCCCGAAGCTTCTCCCGCTCCTCCTGGCGGATCTGTCTCCTGCAGGAGACGAGATGATGGAGCGGGGCTCACCGTTGTATAATCACCCGTTTGCTTCTGAGGATACATGGGCTTAACAGGTCATCTCGAGAAGATTTATTGTTTTAATTAAACTGTAGGATTTGGAGATTTGGAGCGGGAAGGGGGCCAAATCAGTCTGGGAGTAGGAGAAGAACTTTTCCCTGCGAGTGGGCTGTTGGGCGCAGTGCGGTTGTCTTGGCCCCCGCGCGACTTACTTTCTGGGTGCTTTGACAGCAGAGAAGGAGTGGATTGTTAACTAGGGTGGCAGAAATGAGCTCAGAAAAAGGAGCGTTGCACCAATGGAGCACTTAGGACGCTCAGATTGGCCTGCTCGCACACTGGCGCTTGGCTGGCAGTCAAGGTGAACTGCGCTCAAGCAAGTGACTGGACTTAGTTAACGCTGAGGTGTTTAGCCAAGTCTCTTCAGAGTGACTGTGCACTCCAGTTGGGGTCCACCCCGAATGACCGCTCCCTCCCTCCCTCTCTCTGTCCCGTGCAGTGCCATGCGGGTCCTGCTCTCCAAATTGCCCCGCCCCTGGATTGTGGACGAGAAGAAGGACGACGGCTACACCGCCCTGCACCTGGCCGCCCTCAACAACCACGTGGAGGTGGCTGAGCTTCTGGTGCACCAGGTACTGCGTGTACTCCCACACGCACACATACACACACACACACCAGGTACTGTGTGTACTCTCACACACACACACACACACACCAGGTACTGTGTGTACTCTCACACGCACGCACACACACACCAGGTACTGTGTGTACTCTCGCACGCACGCACGCACACACACACACCAGGTACAGTGTGTACCCTCTCACACATGGACTCACACACACACCACATACTGTGTGTACCCTCTCACATGCAGACACACACACACACACACACCAGGTACTGTGTGTACTCCCACACGCACACATACACGCACACACACACACACCAGGTACTGTGTGTACTCCCACACGCACACATACACGCACACACACACACACCAGGTACTGCGTGTACTCCCACACGCACACATACACGCACACACACACACACCAGGTACTGTGTGTACTCTCACACGCACGCACGCACACACACACACACACACACACCAGGTACTGCGTGTACTCCCACACGCACACATACACACACACACACCAGGTACTGTGTGTACTCTCACACACACACACACACACACACACCAGGTACTGTGTGTACTCTCACACGCACGCACACACACACCAGGTACTGTGTGTACTCTCGCACGCACGCACGCACACACACACACCAGGTACAGTGTGTACCCTCTCACACATGGACTCACACACACACCACATACTGTGTGTACCCTCTCACATGCAGACACACACACACACACACACCAGGTACTGTGTGTACCCTCTCACACACAGACACACACACACCAGGTACTGTGTGTACCCTCTCACACGCAGACACACACATGCCGGGTAGTGTGTGTACCCTCTCACACGCAGGCACACACACACACAAACACAGGTACTGTGTGTACCCTCTCACACGCAGACACACACACACACAAACACAGGTACTGTGTGTACTCTCCCACACGCAGACACACACACACACACACACAAACACAGGTACTGTGTGTACCCTCTCACACGCTGACACACACACACCAGGTACTGTGTGTACCCTCTCACACGCTGACACACACACACCAGGTACTGTGTGTATTCTCACACACACGCCAGGTACTGCGTGTACTCTCCCACACGCAGACACACACACACACACACACGCACCAGGTACTGCGTGTACTCTCTCACACGCTGACACACACACACCAGGGCTCTCAAACAATGGCTTGATATTCCAGTGCTATTCAGATTGTTTTTCAAAAATGACATTTGGGCGTGAAAATTAACATTTGAATGTGAAAGACAAAAAAAATGCAGCATGTGTTTAGTGTAGCATGTCTTCGTCACACACATCCTTATACACTCTCCTGCTCACACATATACAAGTACACTCGCATCCATACAGAATCTGACTCGCATGCCATTTCTCTCTCTCTCTCTCACACACACACACTGGCACTCAAATCCACATTTTCCTCACACACAAGGACATTTACGCTCACGCATGCCTGCGTGCGCTCCCTCTCCTCCTCACACACATAACATTATCTCACTCTCTCACACACGCAGCAGCGGAGATGCCCCATTTCCACCACCTCAGTCAGTGCACAGAATCTCTAATTCGAAACTCTGCTGCAGTACGGAGAAGTGCCCTCTCTCTCTCTCTCTCTCCCCCTCTCTCTCTGTCTCTCTCTCTCTTCCTCTCTCTCTCTCTCTCTTCCTCTCTCTCTCCACGCCTTCCCTTCCTCTGAAGTGTCTGCATTCCCTGTAAATGAGCATAATGGGTGCAGTTGCCGATGCAGCCGTGGGGTAAACGTTCTGCAGTCTGACCTTAACCTCCTCTCTCAGTGCCTCCTTACGGGCTGCTCCCCGAATGCTGGGGATCAGCCCGACTCGGAGTCGCTGGTCCCCAACTCCCGCCACCTAATCCTGCGGCATTTCACACCGTCCGGCGGTCAAAGTGAATTACTAACGCTCTCGTCCCTTTGTTTTTGACTTTTTAGCTAGGCATGCCGATTTATATCCTGTCCTATCGGTGTGACTGCCTTAGTTTGGGACAACGCTCACCAACGCGCTGCGTTCTACAGACTGCGGTCCGCCGGCTGTGCTGCACAGTTTGGGATAACGCTCACCAGCGCGCTGCGTTCTGCAGACTGCGGTCCGCCGGCTGTGCTGCACAGTTTGGGATAACGCTCACCAGCGCGCTGCGTTCTGCAGACTGCGGTCCGCCGGCTGTGCTGCACAGTTTGGGATAACGCTCACCAGCGCGCTGCGTTGTGCAGACTGCGGTCCGCCGGCTGTGCTGCACAGTTTGGGATAACACTCACCAGCGCGCTGCGTTCTGCAGACTGCGGTCCGCCGGCTGTGCTGCACAGTTTGGGATAACACTCACCAGCGCGCTGCGTTCTGCAGACTGCAGTCCGCCGGCTGTGCTGCACAGTTTGGGATAACACTCACCAGCGCGCTGCGTTCTGCAGACTGCGGTCCGCTGGCTGTGCTGCACAGTTTGGGATAACGCTCACCAGCGCGCTGCGTTCTGCAGACTGCAGTCCGCCGGCTGTGCTGCACAGTTTGGGATAACACTCACCAGCGCGCTGCGTTCTGCAGACTGCAGTCCGCCGGCTGTGCTGCACAGTTTGGGATAACACTCACCAGCGCGCTGCGTTCTGCAGACTGCAGTCCGCCGGCTGTGCTGCACAGTTTGGGATAACACTCACCAGCGCGCTGCGCTCTGCAGACTGCGGTCCGCCGGCTGTGCTGCACAGTTTGGGATAACGCTCACCAGCGCGCTGCGTTCTGCAGACTGCGGTCCGCCGGCTGTGCTGCACAGTTTGGGATAACACTCACCAGCGCGCTGCGTTCTGCAGACTGCGGTCCGCCGGCTGTGCTGCACAGTTTGGGATAACACTCACCAGCGCGCTGCGTTCTGCAGACTGCGGTCCGCCGGCTGTGCTGCACAGTTTGGGATAACGCTCACCAGCGCGCTGCGCTCTGCAGACTGCGGTCCGCCGGCTGTGCTGCACAGTTTGGGATAACGCTCACCAGCGCGCTGCGTTCTGCAGACTGCGGTCCGCCGGCTGTGCTGCACAGTTTGGGATAACGCTCACCAGCGCCGCTGCGTTGTGCAGACTGCGGTCCGCCGGCTGTGCTGCACAGTTTGGGATAACGCTCACCAGCGCGCTGCGTTCTGCAGACTGCGGTCCGCCGGCTGTGCTGCACAGTTTGGGATAACGCTCACCAGCGCGCTGCGTTCTGCAGACTGCGTTCTGCAGACTACGGTCCGCCGGCTGTGCTGCACAGTTTGGGATAACGCTCACCAGCGCGTTCTGCAGACTGCGGTCCGCCGGCTGTGCTGCACAGTTTGGGATAACGCTCACCAGCGCGCTGCGTTCTGCAGACTGCGGTCCGCCGGCTGTGCTGCACAGTTTGGGATAACGCTCACCAGCGCGCTGCGTTCTGCAGACTGCGGTCCGCCGGCTGTGCTGCACAGTTTGGGATAACGCTCACCAGCGCGCTGCGTTCTGCAGACTGCGGTCCGCCGGCTGTGCTGCACAGGCATTACGCCGGATGACTGCGACACTTGGCGGTTGTCGCAGGGAGGCCGCGGGCCCCGGACGGACCCCCGGAGCCGCTCTTGCGTCGCGAGGCAGCGGAAGCCCCGCCCTCCCTCGCCCCGCGGAGCTCCCAGCTGCCGTTAGCCGTAGCACAGTTAGCACGTGATTCCGGTCGTCGAGGAGTGTCAGGGGCGAGTGCCTTAGCCGGACACGCCACCCAGAGGCCCCGGTCAATGCAGATTCATTACCAATTGATTCCTTCACATCCCTTCAGCAAGTTCACTCTCCTTTTAATTTGTTCTCAGCCAATCCTGATGGCACTGGGGGCGATGACCTCACAAAGGACCTGGATCATGGCACGACTGTCAAATGGATACCTTTAGTCTTGTAGCCGTCTAATGTGCCTTGTGAACCTCCCTCCTGACTATTTTATATAAAATATTTAAAAACCAAGGGTATATTTGTATGCGTCACGCTAAGATATGTAGTACAGAATCTTCTTTGTAAAATGGGTGCATTATGTTGAAATTTAAGCGAGAGGGTGACCTGTTCACTCTCCCGGTCTTGCCCGCCACATCCTGCCGTGTCTAATGAGCTCTCCAAGCGTGCGCACGGCCTCGGGGGTGGTGTGGAGGGGGGGGGGGGGATGCGATGGGGGCGCCAGAACCCGCCTAAACCACCGGCCGCCGTCTGGCCGAGCAGCCGCAGCCGTGGTCCGTCAGCGTACTTACGGTCATAATTAGCGCGCGCGCCTCTCCCCGAGCGCGTTGCGGCGAAGCGGGGAGCGCATTACTGCGCGCATCGGGGTGCGTAATGAGGACCGTTGGGCGCCCGCCGGGGGTGTCCGGCTCCTGGTCGGGGGCGGGCGGGGGGTCAGACGAGCCCGGAGCGCAGGAGGCGCACGGCGGACGGGGAGCGGGGAGCAGGGAGCGCGGCGCAGGCTAACGAGGGCGCCACGCGGTTGCGCTCCTCGCGGGCCTCTGCGCTCACGCCCGCGGGGCTGGTGTTTCAGCCCGAGCTGATTCGGCCTTACTGTGAAAACGCACAGCACGCTAAAAAAGCCATGCCATTTCTGCTCTGAGTTCCTCATTTAGCGCTTTTCTTTTGTTGCCACACCCCAGGTTTATTTACATATTTAAATACAGCCTAGCCTTAGCCTGAGCAGCGCTAGTGAGTGTGCTGGGGAAATTGTGTTTCTCACCTGCTCCAGTGTCATTTCTATCCACTCTGTAGAGAGTCTGTCCTCTTAACTTGTTGCCTCAGGCGCTTTGTTGTAGAACATGAGGTAGAAAGGGGTTTTTTTTCTAGTTTTTGGAGGAAAACTGATTAGAGGGGAAGTGAACAGAGGCGCAGACAGGATCTCTTTCCCTGGCCTTTCAGGAGGTGCTGACACATCGTAGATGGGCGAAAGTTAAACTCCTAGCAGGAGAGAAATCACACCTGTAATCCAATTTCGGGTGGGTGGGGGGGTGTCACGCGGGCCCCACCGTCCTATTGGCCGCTGCTTCTGGATTCCCCCGGCGAGACGGCCCCCCGTTGGCAGCAGCCGCGAGCGCGGCGGACGGCGATCGGGCGCGGTGTTCGACACGCTCGGCGGCCCGTCGGCGGCGGTTCATTAGTCACGGGTGAGCCGCGCCGGCCGGCCCCGTCGCGATCGCGGCGCTGGCCTTCTCGTAACGCAGGCGCGCGGACACGGGGCCGCCCGCCGCGCCGCCGCACACTCTGACCCGCCCGCCACGCCGCCGCACACTCTGACCGCCGTTAGACGCGCCGCGGCTGCTAATGCCCGCTGCTCACATCACCGCTGAGCCCGTACACCAGCTCAGAAAGATCCTCCCAAACGTCTCGATTTAAATGCTGGGGAGTTAGGGGTTCTAATTCACATTAGGGACGGGAGTGTTAAGGTTTTTATTTCATTGAATTGAGAAAATGAATCTTGCATGAGTATTAATGAGCGATAACCTGCATGTAAATGATGAGATTGACAGAGATGGGTATTTCTCACTTAGAGGAGATTACAGAAGGATTGCCCACTTCACAAGCCGACTGTTCCAATTATGATCCTAGTTAGGATACAAGTTACGATCACTGCAAACTGATCGTCTCTCATTCTCCTCCCCCCTTTCTCTCTTTCCCCCTCCTTCCCTCCCTCTTTCTCTCTTCCTCCCTCTCTCTCTTTCTCCCCCTCCATTCCTCCCTCTCTTTCTCTCTCCCTCCCTCCCTCTCTCTCTCTCCCCCCCTCCTCCTCTCCCTCTCTCTCTTCCCCCCTGTCTCTCTCCCTCTCTCTCCCCCCCTCTCTTTATCTCTCTCTCTCAGGGGAGTGCCAGTCTGGACATTCAGAACGTGAACCAGCAGACGGCGCTGCACCTGGCCGTGGAGAGGCAGCACACGCAGATTGTACGGGTGAGCTGACCCCCGGATCGCCTCCGCCGCCCCGCCTCCCGGGACACGATGGCACCTTCCACTCATCTGCCCGTCTCCCTCTCTCCTTTTACTGGGGTTCCGCAGCGGGTGGGGCGCGGGGGGGGCGGGGGGGGGGACAGCGGAGCGGCACAAGTTTAATTTAAAATCGCAGCGCTCCTGCGCCGGAATTAGCCCCTCGGATCAAACTGATGCAGCGCCAAGGAAAATGTTATCTCGCGGGAAGGGGGAGGGAGGAGGCGCGAGGGGGGGGGGGGCAGTCAGAGAAAGGCTACAGAAAGGGTGCCATCTTGTGGACGCCGGCGGTACTGTGCCCCCTGGGTGAGTTTGACCTGCTGAGAGCCGTGCTGCTGCTCTGCAGAACGAAGGCCTTGCATGTTAAAGAGCCGGGCTGCGGTATTTAGCGCACGTCAGCGCGGCGCGTCTTCCAGAAAGGCTCCTTCAGCCGGTTTCGCTTCCCACGTGGTAAGAGCGGCGTTTTAAACGTAGGTGCGGTGGTGGCCGTCTCTGTCGTCTCAAAAATACAAGTGTGCATTTTTGAAGGAGTTTAGCTTCGTTTCCTGAATACCCTTGGATGTCCGGTTTAGAAGCCCGAAGCGAGTCCTCGCAATGACGGCGTGACGTTCCACGGGGGCGGGCCGAGCTCCGCCCACTCGCCCAGCGCCGCGCCGGGGAGCTGCCCTGTTTACCAATTACGCCGCGTTCCGCTCGCCAGGCCGCCGCTCACTGCAAAGGCGATACGGTCCGTGATGAATCACTGCCCGGGCCCGGGCCCAGCCGCGCGTTTCCAAGCCCCTGATAAGAAGCGGCATCTCGCAGATACATCATTACCCCCCCCCCCCCCCCCCCCCCGGCTGTCCCAGCACCCCCCACCTGTAGCTGCTCCTCAGACACCCGCAGACTGCCCTTAGCTCCCAGAATCCTCATCAAAGAAATGTATAATTGATTATTCATAATTAATAATTACCCTTGCTGAGGTTAAAAAGTTAAGTAACACCATTCAGTCTGGACTCTCCTCATAGAGTGGGTTTCCCGTGTGAAAAATGAACTGTTTTTTTTCGGATATCCTGCTGTAGCTGTCGGTGAGTCTCCAAGCGAGCCTCTCTCTGAATGCTTAACTAGGCTGTCTTTTTGGCCGGCACTTCAAGTGTTTATTAAACAGCGGTTTTTTTTTTAAGCACACAATGTCAGTAATTACCGTGAGCGTCGCTGCCTTGCACCTGATAGGAGCTGTCACAGAACCATCTTGGAGCTGTTCCTAATGGCATCTGTGGCACGTTACATCCGCTAACACTGAACAGGATGCTTATAAATGACATTCTGTAGTGCTGGTAATGGCCCTGCTTTTTCCACCTAATAGAACACATTTAATCAGCCACTTAAACAATATCCCAGAGACACTGGAGATTAGTAAGCAAAATTGAATGTATGATTAGCCTTTGCTGCAGTAATATTGGAGTTGATGAAGAGCTGAATTAGTATGTCTCAGTTGTCCCCACCCCCTCCCCCCCCCCCCCCCCCCATCAGGACCACCCGAAACTTTAATCAGCGTTACTCGAAATCCGCATCTTCACGTCTGAGTAGCGGAGGCATCAGTCTCTTCCGTTTTGCGGCCCGTCTGAAGGAGGGAAGTGTCAGGCCCGTGGTAATTGAACCTTAATCACATTAACACATAATAGAGAGCGCTTGTTTAGGCTTTGTTTCAATTAGCCGCGGCTGTGAGGATCCCACTGCTGCCGCCGAGCGGGAGCGATCGCCACGGACCCGGCATCTGCTCCGCGGCTCCTGGGGACTAATCCCCAGAAAATCATTCCCTCCGAACAGATCGAGCTTCGCCGCGGGAGGGCCGCTGGGCGCGGCTCGGCGTCGGAGATTTACGGCGGTCCTCACACAAAATACGTTTTCAAAAACGAATGCAGGCCTATATTATTTATGAAGTATTTTTTTTCTTAAAATTTTTGTATTGTGAAATGTGCTATGACTGGTTCCTGTTGAATAAGGGTGACGCGTTTGGGTTCACTAACCGCTTCTGACAGAACAGAGGGACAAATTGCTTTGTCTCTGATTACGTATGCCAACCAGTCAAATTTTATTTTGTGTAGGGCCCGCTCACAACAGGAGCGTAATTAAAGCTCTCAGTCCTCTCCCTACGCACTGCTCCTGCCAAATAAGCTTCTGCTCCGACAGCGCTGAGACAAACAACATTTTTAGTCTCTGAAAACCTTTATTTTTCAGTGCCTGAAACGCATCGGAACACCTCATGAACGCTTAGTCATTAATCTTAATCTGAAAGTTTCTGAAACATTTTCTTTGTCTGTTTATCCTGGATCATTGTCTGTTCTTTTTTTAAGATATGAAGTTGTCATCACCATGTTTCATGAAGTTGGGAGTTGGGAAAAAATGGCTTTGCAAAGCCCCTGCCTTCCCACTAGGGGGTGCCAGTCAGGGTGGCAGCTCATCTGGGAAAGGCTGCTTATCTGAGAGGCTGGTCACACGAAGAGCAGTGTCTCTAGCCTTGCTTTAATGAATTGGGCACATTTGTATTAAACCTTTACACTACTTCAACATACTCCACAAGGAGTATACGCTTGATGTAGCACAATCACTTGGATATTGACATTTTATGCCTACATTTTTCCTACTACACGATTTACTTTGACATAATTTTATATAAAGCTAAAACTTCCTAATCTTTCCCCCCAGTTATTTTCTCTTCATTTTGGAGGGAATTGTCAATTGTGCCATGTTACCTTTGTGTGACCCATACAAGGAGAACTTCAGTCGGAATGTGCGCCCCTAAGCAAAACAAAATGTTTTCTACCCAGCCCTCCAGGTAGTGCTATGGGAGAACTAGCGCGTGGGACACTGGGTCATAGGCGCTTATGACAGCTCAGTCATATGACATAGCTCAGGTTCAACCCTGTTATGTCTAAGCTGCAAAGTGGACCTGTACTTATGGTGGGAGCCTCTGTCATCTGAGCCAATCAGGGCCCAGAAGCCCCGAGCCCTGGCTGCTTCTTTGACCAATGGGACTGCAAGGAGACAGGAGCTGGGAGACAAAAAAGCTCACTGTGGCTGAAAGAAACTGAGAAACGTAGTAGTCATGGCGACTCAGTTCTTTCACTGTTTCTAGCCCTGTGGAAACATTTTGAAATTAACACTGATGCACTGCGCATATAATATTACAGTTGCAAGAGAGGAAACAGGAACTTGCAGGAACTTAATCCCCATGCTACAAGGTGACCCGTGGACGTTCTCAGGGAAACGATCACAGCTTGATCTGGCAGTTTAAGCGCAAGCACATTTCCTTGGGGGCTTCGTATTAAACTTAAGTTCTTCAGGAAAAGTCAATTTCCATTTCTGGGAAAAGTTCCGTTTGAAAATGGAAGATATGGAATCGCCCCCTGATAACACACAGACGCGCGCCCACACGCTCCTGGCTTTCAGGCTGAGATTCAGTATCTTTCATTTCAAATGAAACGTTATACACACACACACGCGCGCACACACACACACACACACACACACACGCGCGTGCACACACACACACACACACGCGCGCTTTTGTTTTGGCCCAGCTTTTGGCCCTAGGTACCCTTGACGGGTTGTCGTTTCGCAGGGCCCCGGTTGGCCCGTGGAGCCGGAAGGTTCCGCGATGCTTTGTGTCTGACGGCCCTGTCCGTGTCCCCGTCAGCTGCTGGTGCGGGCGGAGGCCAAGCTGGACGTCCAGGACAAGGACGGGGACACGCCCCTGCACGAGGCGCTCCGCCACCACACGCTGTCCCAGCTGCGGCAGCTGCAGGACATGCAGGACGTCAGCAAGGTGGAGCCCTGGGAGCCCTCCAAAAACACAGTAAGTGCCCCGCCCTCCAAAAACACAGCAAGTGCCCCGCCCTCCAAAAACACAGCAAGTGCCCCGCCCTCCAAAAACACAGCAAGTGCCCCGCCCTCCAAAAACACAGCAAGTGCCCCACCCTCCAAAAACACAGCAAGTGCCCCACCCTCCAAAAACACAGCAAGTGCCCCGCCCTCCAAAAACACAGCAAGTGCCCCACCCCCCAAAAACACACTAAGTGACATTGTAGGCTGTAAAGAAAACATGAATCTGAGGTGATCTGCATACAAGGCATTTATATGCATCCTAGGCATTTATATAAGCCTGTATAATCACTGCTGTCTCTGTCTACATTAATATTCATGAGAACGGTGACATGGAACATGTTTTGATTCTGCCTGATTGGCAGTTTCAGAGATCCTTCACATATCAACAGAGATTAGAATCAAAAGCGAACTATAAACAATTTTACCTCTGATAAATATTCACAAGCAACAACAGAACTTTTTATATCCCAAAAAAACTGCTTTTTTGCTGCTGCACTGGGGGAAACTGCAACATCTTTGCACAATGGGAAGTGTTGGCTCTTACTGTGCAAGCTTTTGAAATAAACAAGGGATGCCAATGCAGATGTAGCATAAACATAGTTCACCAGAAGTCTATTCACCGTGTAGTAAAAACCCGAAACTTCTGTTCCTTTACTGTTGGGTACAATCCTCTTTTTAAAGACCTCTCATAAGAGACCCTGGAGTCTTCTCTACATACTTGCTGACAGAGGGTACAAGTGAAGACTTTGTAACCCCCTCTTATTCAGGTTACAGGTGGCAGCATTAGTTTAGCGTAACATGCTGCTTTCAGGCCTACGGTAAGCGTAATGGTAATTTGCAGTCTTTTCCCATTGGTAAAGCACCTGAGGAAGCACGCCCCTGTTTGGCCTCGTAATGCTGCCGCCATCTTGATGCCGGGGCGCTTTTCCCAGAAGAGAGCTGGCAGCGGCCGTGGAAGTAGCTGCTGCCGCTTCGCCCTCTCGCACAGCGCTGCCGTCAGACAGGAATCGAATTACACGGCCCGGCGGGTCCGTGAGCGCAAAAATATGAAAGCCACCAGCCGAAGACAGTCGTGGGAACGGCTGTTAAATTAGCAAGACCAGGAAGTCCTCGTCTCATTGTAATTACAAGGCAAACTCGGCTGAGTAAAAAATGTAGTTCAGACGAGTGAACTTTAGAGTGGCTGAGTTTTCGTATGGCTTAGTTCTTTTTTTAATGACAGTGTGGGGAGAGAGTATTTATCTTCCTGTATTGATACTGGAATTACAACTTTCCGGCCTGTTTCTCATTTCTTATGTCCTTATTGATTTTACTTGGCCGATGCCCCTGCATAGAAATGTGTAATGTTTACATCTTCAGAAGTCCATTAGTCATTTTCACAGCTGAATTTCGACTCGAGAAATCCCAACGCTTTGCAACCACCCCGACAAACCACTATTAAAACTGTCAATCCACACGTCCTTCCAGGACTCGGACATTGTCAGTACCAACTCCGTCAAGGACCCAGCAGCTCTTCAGTTTCAACATGTCCCCATTATTACAGCTATTTGGTTGCCATTCCTTTTTGCCAAATGATCAGACTTGTACATTAAAGGAAAAATCCACCCAAAAACTAAAACCTTTATTTTTATTGTGTGCAGAGAGCAATATCAACATTCAGACCATGTTGTGCGCAATGAGATGGCATTCCTAAAAGTTGAGCAGATGACTTCTAATGAGGTGTTAGAGGAAAATTCTAGCCGTCTCCTATGAGAAGCATACAGTATGCGCATCTGCATTCATGATGCACTGTGCAGGTACTTGTCCTTTGAAGACACGGTTGAGCGAGTTGGTGTTTCAATACCATATTCATATCTTTTAACCTTTGTCTTGAAAGACAGTGTAATGATGCCATTTATGCGTTTCCCTTGCAGAAGCATCCATAGTTCATTGCATCTTTTTTATGTCGGAGATGTCGGGGAAACACTTAAAGATGTCGCCTGCATCAAACCGATGATCCTCATACGCACCCCCCCGTCCAAGATTTACATTTAGCGGACGCTCTTCTGCCGCAGTGTAGCCGCGCCGGTTTAACGACGCCGTTCGAAGGAATTAAAAGTGTAGCCTTTGGCCCGTTTAGTTTCACGGGCTTTTGTGGGTTCGCTTGCCTTTGCGCTCAGACCTTTGCGTGGGGCGGAGCCTCGCGGCGCGGGAAGTGACCCGGGAAGCTGAGAGAGCCGGCGAGCGCTGCGACGCACATTAACACGCCACGCGTTCATCCGGGAGTCGCCATTTTCAGTTTGATGGTGTCAGCGCAAGGGGCGCAGGGCGTAAACGTAGTGCGGGGCGATTGATCGAAGCCTGCCTGCACTCCAGAAAGAGCTCTGCAGAAGATTTCGGGCCAAGCAAATGCTGGCTGGTTCCCTGTGCGATTTCCCACGTTCACATTTCCCATTTCCTCACATTTCAGAACCCGTCAGAGCTCTGCTGGCCGCTCGCCCCCTCTCTGCTTTGCCCCACAGGAAGTTACTTCTGCTCGTTTTTCCAGTTTTCCAGGTTCATGTCTTCCCCACCGTTGCTGGAGTTTGTGTCAGAGGTGGATTCCTTATCGATCGCAGTTTAGTGGTGTTTTGCTGCAAGCCACGCGATGCATTTGTAATTCATGAAGGATTTTTAAAAGCCCAAAGCGGTCCTAAGCCCAGGCTTAAACAGGTGGTCCCAAAGGGTTGAGGTCAGGGCCCTGGGCAGGCCAGTCAAGTTCTTGCGCACTGTTCTCGACAAAACCTTTTCTATGTCGACCTCGCTGTGTGCCCGTGGGCATTGTCATGGTGAAACAGGACAAGGGCCTTCCCCAAACTGTTGGGGTAAGCACAGAATCATCTAGATTGTGATTGTATGCTTTAGCATTGAGGTTTGGAACTAAGGGGCCTTTCCCAAACCCTGAAAAACAGGCCCAAGACACCCTTTGTCCAGGTACCTTTGGTCATATGGTGTACCTGGTGCAGGGCCTTGGGTTGTGACGCTGCCCCAGACTGAAATCCTCCGTTAGTTTCAGGCGCTCAGGCGATCTCTCCTCTCCGCGCCACGCATCTGTCACTCGTCAAACGTGGCAGTCTGACAAATCTGACTCCATCAGTCACTGTGTCAGGAGACGCGCAGGAGAACACATGAATTTAGATTCATTCTGCGCGCCTGAGCCATCAATCACGCCGAAAGCGTTTCAGTGCATCGCAGGGATTTCTGTTTATGCCCCGTATCTGAGATTATTCATCAGCGGTTACAACTAGGTCATCTGTAACACGAGCGCAGTCTGTCACAGGGGTTAGCGGCTTTTTATTTTTAATTTTGAAATTGTTTATAAAAAGCGTTTTCCAAATAAACTACTGAGTTAGTTTTATCATTTGACCTTTAAACCCCCTGATACACTCTGACATTTCAGTCTTTTAATTGTACCTCACGTAATTGTTTTTATTTCTTTCCCCCCCTCTCTGTTTGGATTTGGATTTGTATTTGTATTTGTGAATCCGAATTGGCGTTCAGCCTCAGCTGTGACCCGTCTCCTGTCGTTTCCTCCCTGTAGCTGATCATGGGCCTGGGCACCCAGGGGGCGGAGAAGAAGAGCGCGGCCTCCATCGCCTGCTTCCTGGCGGCCAACGGGGCCGACCTGACCATCCGCAACAAGAAGGGCCAGTCCCCGCTGGACCTGTGCCCCGACCCCAGCCTCTGCAAGGCGCTGGCCAAGTGCCACAAGGAGAAGAGCAGGTCGGTTCAGAACGGGCCCCCCTCCCCGGGACCGTGCAGAACTCCGGCTCGACCGCGACCGCGACCGCGACCGCGACCGCTAACCCTGCGGTTTTCCCCCCTGCCCAGCCAGCATAATTGGGTAGAAGACATTTCAGTCGGGAGCAAACTGGGGAAAACCCAAAACTGAAGAGTCTTTGGCAGCCTAACAAAATTCCTTTGCACAGAAATCTAATAAAATTGGGGGAAATGGAACGATAAGCAAAACTAAATTTAGTCAAGGAAAATGAGCATAATGTCTATAAATTGGATCAATTCATTAGCGGGTTTGATTTATTTCAGAGTAGTTTTGAGCATCATTCCTAGAACATTAGCAGCATGGTTTTTGTCATTGCTAGCAGGTCAGTTCGTAAACGGTCTGTAATCCAGGATGACTGTAATCGGTCTCATTTGCTCGCCTCCCGTTTTATTATTTCTTTCTACTCTCTTGCTTTTTGGTTCTTTCTCTTTTCGCTTTCTTTCTTTACCTCTCTCTCTCTTACTACCCCCAACTCATATCCATCTCTCCCCCTCTTCCTTTTGTCTTTCTGTCTTCTTTCTTCCTGTCCTCATTGCCTGCCTTTTACAACCCCTTCCTCCATCTTTCTCTCTATTTCTGCCCCTCTCGCAATTCAATGAGGCCTTATATTAGTGTCATTGATCTTATTTACATTAGCAGGTGAAGTGTGACATACAGTATCACCATTAACTGTGACCTCACTGTGTGACTTATACACATGCCTAACTAAATGCATCTCTCTTCTCTCTCTCTCTGCCTCTCTATCTCTCTTTCTCTCGCCCTCCCTATCCCTCTCTCTCTCTCTCTCTCCCTCCCTCTCTCTCTCTCTCAGTGGTCAGGTGGGCTCTCGCAGTCCCTCTCTCAACAGTAACAACGAGACCCTGGAGGAGTGCATGGTCTGCTCGGACATGAAGAGGGACACCCTGTTCGGCCCCTGCGGCCACATCGCCACCTGCTCCCTCTGCTCGCCCCGCGTCAAGAAGTGTCTCATCTGCAAGGAGCAGGTCCAGTCCAGGACCAAGGTACCCTCCCGAAACCGGGTAGCCCAAAACCGGGTAGCCCGCGCCCCAGCGCACGGTCAGGGCCGTTGGCTCTCTCGCCTGCGGGCTGCGGTCGGAGAGGACGGCGACGGAGGACCTCGTCTCCAACTGTAGCGTCAGAATTTTACGAGATTATCGCGGCCTGGTACGCCTCGTAACTGGGCGTACAGTTTTAGCTTGGCTTAACGTGTTTGCGGTTCCCTCTTTTTAAAATCCATCTTCTGTTTGCGCCGGTCGCACATTTGGGCACACTTCCTAACCCTGAGAAACCTCCTCCAGGGACTGCTGTGCTTGATCAGCTTGTGCATCCGATGCGCGGTGTGCAAAACGTGCGTCAGAAACAGTGATGAATGTAACTGACCCACGACTCCTCAATCACTATCTTACTCCTGTCTTTGAAACGCAGTCCGTTAAGCTAATGGGTAAGGGCAGGGAAGTGTAACTCCTCTCTGCAGATATCAGGAGAGATATGTCTTTTTGAAGATCATGGCGGCCATTTTGAGCCCATTAAAATGAAGGATAGGAGTCCTGTTTCTCATCCCGGCAGCCATTACGGCGAAGTGCTCTTAGAGTAACGGTATGGAGCAGACGATCCAACCCTCCTTATGTATTTTTTTTACTTTATTCTGACGGGGAAGAGGAGGGCTGGTTGCAGATAGAGAGGGATCGCGGTACAGAGAGTGTAATGGTGGATGATGGAACTCCCAGTGGCACAGGGGTTACACGGTCTACTTGACCGAGGCATTTAACCACTTCTCCTGTCTGCATTTTGAGGTGCGTGTGTGTGCGCGCTTGTGTTTATGTGTGCGTGCGTGCATTTTTTGTACCCTGAATGTGTATCTCTCCCCTCAGATTGAGGAGTGTGTTGTGTGTGTGTGTGTGCGCGCGTTTTCTGTACTCTGAATGTGTATCTCTCCCCTCAGATTGAGGAGTGTGTTGTGTGTGTGTGTGCGCGCACGTGTGTGTGCGTTTTCTGTACTCTGAATGTGTATCTCTCCCCTCAGATTGAGGAGTGTGTTGTGTGTGTGTGTGTGCGTGCGTGTGTGTGCGTTTTCTGTACCCTGAATGTGTATATCTCCCCTCAGATTGAGGAGTGTGTTGTGTGCTCGGACAAGAAAGCAGCAGTACTCTTCCAGCCCTGTGGTCACATGTGCGCCTGTGAAAGTAAGTGACTCACACACCTGTGACCTCACACCCACTGACTCACATACCTGTGACCTCACACCCACTGACTCACACACCTGTGACCTCACACCCACTGACTCACACACCTGTGACCTCAGACCCACCGCTACCTGTGACCTCACACCCACCGCCAACCTGTAAACTCACCTCCACCTTTAACATCACACCCACCTCCACCTGTGACCTCACACCCACCGCCACTTGTAACCTCACATTGTTGGATTGTGCAGCTTGCGTACCCCGTTAAGACCCAGGCAGAGCACCCCCCCCCCCCATTTTAATTTACCCAAATGATGTCTGCTCTGAGATGTAATAATGGTACTGCAAATAATGACTGCTTTAACAGAAACGGATGGCCATTCTAAGTGCGCTGAAATCCCCTACAGCACTAGGGAACATTACGGGTATAAAGGTTAAGTTTTAGCTGAACAGCTGGGGACAGTTCTCGACCACTCGACCACCCTCGGCCAGCCTGGCGGACTTCAGTTACCAGCATTAGCACAGACTCAGTGGGCAAACTGCTTCCAGCTATCTTTCCTTATTTAAACAAGATTCTCTTAATAAGATTGCTGCTGAGCTGTCATTTCAAACCATGGCCTGTTTTAGCATGGAAGCCATTTTAAACAGCAGCCCCTTTTGAATGCTTTAAGAGTTTCCTTCTTGTCTTTCATCTTCCTTCAGTTTCCTCGTTTTGTGTTCTATTCCCCGTCCTCCCTCGCAAATGATATATTCAGAGAACAATTCACTGTTACGGATCCATTTTGCTGTCTCTGGGTACTTCCAGATATCTTAAATCTTCAAAGTATATTATTTGCTTAGTTTTGCTCCTTATCCAGGGTGACTCTAAAGTATTTTACACATTTCCTCTCTAGCAGCGGAGTTATTCAGTGAGGAAAGCAGATAGAGACCCTAAGGCTTTGAGCCTGGCATCCCTAATGGAATTCAGACGTGTTCAATTTCACACCATGACACAAACGCAAAGAGAGAGAGAGCCGGAACTTAAACAGGGACTCCAGAAGGCTGGATTGGGGATGAGGGAATAGTGTTAGCGTTAAGCTACTGTTTATGCGCCGCGGGGAGGTGGGAGGAGTCTGCGGGTAAAAGCCGGGCCGTCTCGCTTTCACACACACGACAGGGCCCCCGCCCCGCCCCGCTGTGCTGCCTGCCAGGCCGCCAGCGGCTCGCCCGCCAGGAGGGCACCCTTGTTCCAGACCCGGCGCTTTCTGACACGCTGTAACAACGGCACGGTTCATTGGCCGGGTGGAACAGAATGTACAGGAAGCTCGCTCGCGGTTGGACGAGTGGAGTTTTCGCTGTTCGGCGGCGGAAGTGGGACCCCGTAACCGCTCCCGCCACGAACGGCAGCCCGATTCTTGGTCCACACACTTGCCCCCATGCCCTACACCGTCAGCCTGTTGCGAACGCCCCGCCCCTCCCTGTCCACGATTGGCTGACCCGTTGCTGTTGCCGTGCCCCTCCCCGGCCGCGATTGGCTGACCCGTTGCTGTTGCCGTGCCCGTCCCCGGCCGCGATTGGCTGACCCGGTGCTGTGCCCCGCAGATTGCGCCAGCCTGATGAAGAAGTGCGTGCAGTGCCGGGCGGTGGTGGAGCGCCGCACCCCCTTCGCGCTCTGCTGCGGGGGGAAAGGTATGGAGGACGACACCGCTGATCAGCACCTTAGTGAGTGAACCTTCCACGCGTTCCCTTTTAATTCTCCTTTTCCTTTCTTTCCCATTCCTCGCCCGTTTGCTTCCTCTATCCCAGCTCCTTTCAACTTATTTTTATGCTCTGTCCATTGTTCTGTTGTTTTTCCTGTTATTGTTGCCGTTGTATTTGATGTGTTTGTTCTCCTCAAGCACCGCCATCAGTCAGACCCGCAGTACATGGACTCCAGGCCTGTGTTCCTCTCGGCCGGACTGCGTCCTGTGTGAGCGCAGTGCAGTTTCACTCACACTGCGTAACTGAGCCATTTCAGACAAACAGCACAGGAACGTGTCATTCCTGAGATTGATGGACACGCAGTAACTGCGCTTGTGTGACGTCCTGTTTACACCACAGGTTCCTAAAAATGGGCTCTGTGGACGGTGTGAAAGCGTGTTGTCTGGGCCCTCGCTCATTCACCTCCATGCGGGCAGGTCATGTCGATTACTGGTGGTGTTCTGACTTGTTAAGTTTAACTTTGTTCCCCTGGTGGAGCAAAGAAGTGCATTTTGCTACACAGTATTTCTTGTTTGCTTTCGATAGATTGATTGAATTTGTTTGAATGTGTGTCATCTCCTGTCTGCTGAAAATCATTTTGTGTACACACTTTGTATATACATGTATTCCACCTTTTGATTTTTAGTTTTTTATTAAGGTTCTCATAAGTTTCCCATGTTTTTAGTTTTATATTATGTTTTTGTATTTTAATTTTAGTTAAAAGGGAAACTATGGCAAGGTCACCAAGATACTCAGCTAAAATACATATGTATTAGTGGCAGCAGAGTGCATCTCCCTCTGTCTCTCTCTTTCTCTCTCTGTCTGTCTCTCTGTCTCTCTCTCTTTCTTTCTCTGTCTGTCTCTCTCTCTCGCTGTCTCTCTGTCTCTGTCTCTCTCTCTCTCTGTGTTTCTGTCTCTCTCTCTCTCTCTCTCTCCTGATCTCTCTGCTCATAACATACTGTCACTGGAGAGATTATGATGACCTGGAGGAAGGTCACAATGAGTAGAGAGTGCTTTAATACCTCCAACAGCTAGAGGGCAGCATGCACCCAATGTTGTACCTCAAGGGTGGGAAAGGTTTTCCTTCTACCTTTGATATCTAGATCACCATTTTTTCAGTGTCACTGTTGATGGGCTATATTCCCATGAATGACAACAAAAGGCAACTGTTGAAGGCCTCAGGGACCACCGCTAGATTTGCTGCTGTGAATCACAGCTAAGGCTGAATAATCTCGAACCAGCCACCCTGCCCCCCCTGCTCTGCCCCCGCCCCGCCCTGCCCCGCCCCACAGCTTATGTCATCCTGTGGGTTTTTTTGGCGGGTTTTGAGGGGTACCGCTTTTGTTCAGTCCTGCCCTTCATGTTACTAACACTAACATTAGTATTGCACCAACCTCTGCCAGATGGATGCTTAACCACTGCAAGCATCGCCTTTTTCCCCGACCTCTTTTTACGAAAGTGTCCCCGGTTTCCTGGCGGTTCCGCTGAGGGCGGAGCTTAGAGTGAACTCTGAACTGCACTGGTGCGCGGCGCAGGAGCGTGCCAACGTAACACTGTGACTGGTTGCTTCTCAGCAGGGAGCTCAAACTCTGTGGCAGGGGGGTCGCAGGATCTTCTCCAACCCAACAATCTGGCGCTGAGTTGGTGTAAGTATTCCCCCCCCCCTCCCAACCTGGTCTGAGTTTGCCCTGCTTTCCAGGCCTTCAAATCCCCCCCCCCCTCCCCCACTCCCCGCACACACACTCACACTCTGACACTCACTCACTGCCTCCTGCCTTGTACTGTGTCACGAAACACTGATCCTGGACCAGCTGCAGACCTTTATTTAACCCGCTGTTCGGATAAGGCTTTGGGGGGAGGGGGCTGATCCTGGACCAGTGCTTGGGGCATGGTAGCTTCCCCCTGTGCAAGCGCATAGCCCTTTAGACAGACGCCCCGATGCAGAGGCCTACGGGCGGAGCTCCCTGCAGTGGGGGGGGCGGCCCGGCCAGCGAGCGCCCACCACGGGAGTCTGCCTCGCCCCCTGGTACCAGTCTGAAACCCCTGCTCTTACCCGCGTGGCCCCGGGCGCAGTCCGGCCGCCGCGGCCTCCCCTTCTCCGTTTCGGCGGGGGGGCCCTGCTTTAGCTGAAAGGGGCGGCAGGCGTCCCTCTGAAAAGACGGCGGTGTTCTCTCTGCTCCGGGCCGGTTTTTCGGGCCAGTCGGGTAATCGGTGTGTCTGGCGCTCCCCCCCCCCCCCCCCCCCCCCTCCACAGCCAGCGGAAACATCCCCGCCCTGCAGAGGGACAAGGACAACACCAACGTCAACGCCGACGTGCAGAAACTGCAGCAGCAGCTGCAGGACATTAAAGAGCAGGTATGATGATGTCATCAGTCGTCTGCACAGACGCCAGTTTATTGCATCATACATCTCAATTTTTTCATTCGATTAAGTCGATTAAAATTAGAACTTCTGTAATTATAGTATTTTAATATTTTGTGATCTTATGATGATGCTGTATATATGACAATATCAACATGATAATATAGCAGTCTGATAATGTCATAGCAATGTGGTCGTTTTAAAAGCGATATGATAATGATAATATCGATATGATAATATTCTTATATTAGTATAACATTATGTACTTTTTTTAACTTGTTTTTTCTTTTAATTTGTCTTGTCATTTGGTTGTTACTTGGTGATTATGTCAGGTCCTGCGAGAAAAAGAATGTCACAGAGGCTTCCGTTTTAAATAAAGGATACGTTTAGTAGCATTTCTTGAGCAGGTATTTTGGTATGCTGGTGCATTTTACCTTAATATTTGATGTTTAAATATGCAATTGGTCGTGAGATTAAAACTATAACTAAGTACAATCTAATAATTGATCTCAGGAGGTGTCTTTCACAGGACTGCATGTGTAAGTGTGTGTGTAATTGTGACGTGTTTGAACTTTATGAGGCTGTGTGGTGTCTCCTCAGACCATGTGCCCGGTGTGTTTGGACCGGCTGAAGAACATGATCTTCATGTGCGGCCACGGAACCTGCCAGCTGTGTGGGGACCGCATGAGCGAGTGCCCCATCTGCCGCAAGGCCATCGAGCGGCGCATCCTGCTGTACTAGAGCCCCGCCCTCTGCCCTGGAGCCCCGCCCACCACCTTAGAGCCCTGCCCTCTGCCCTCTGCCCTCTGCCCTGGAGCCCCGCCCACCGGCCTAGAGTTCCACCCTCTGCCCTGGAGCCCCGCCCACCACTCTAGAGCCCCGCCCTCTGCCCTGGAGCCCCACCCACCACCATAGAGCCCCGCCCTCTGCCCTAGAGCCCCGCCCCCCCCTTCCCTCCCTCACTCCCCCGTGCATCCGTAGGCATCGTGCAGGATAACAGACCATCTCCCTCTACCACCCCTCCCCCCCCCCCCCCCCCCCCCGAAACCACACCCGCCAGATAAAGCAGCGAAAGGTGTCGTTGAAGTAATGCCCTTGTTTGGAGCCTGAAGGCTGAGTTGAATATGTGGAGCCCTCCAGCTGTTCTCTCGCCCGTGTCACCATTAGGACTTCTGGCCGCGCGGTGTGGTCTTCCCGCTCCCGCTCGCTTCCTGCCTTGCTCCAGACCTCAGAGGAGGTGCTTCTTTATGTCTTTAGATTCACTGGTGGGACCCACCTACTCTCTCAGAATCCCCCCATCAAACGTCAAGTCGCAGTATTGTGTACAGCAGGGGGAGCCGTCGAGCAGTCGTTTGCCACCCGCGTGGACTTCTGTTCAGAAGGCTTTCTGTCTCAAAGCCTTAATTTTCTTTTATTTTTATTTTATTGCTTCTGATGCGGACATATTTAATTAGTGTTAACCGTCGTCGGCTTCCCACCAGCTACCGTTGTGGATGTACGGTCCGTCGTATAAATCGCTGATATTTAACTTGGTTACATGGACACGGTACAGTTTGCAGCAGCTTGCTGCTGTAAGGGGCTTTAGGGTGTTGTGAGGTCAGATCTTTGGCCTTGCCTAGCCTGCCTGTGACGCCCAGTTCAAAATGGAGCACGGGCATCTTAAGTTCTTTTCGTTTTTTCTTCATTCATTTCTGGATTTACTCACTGCCTCTCTTTATGCGAATATTATGTTTAATTTTGTCATGAATTTTGCATTACAGCTTGTTTGTTTTCTTTATTTAATCTTTAATGTAATTCTATTTGCCCCCTCTTGCGAAGAAAGCAAATCAAATCTAATCAAATTGAAGTGGAAAGTCCTCTTTGTGAAGGCGCCAGCTTCTGAGCTTCTTGGCACAAGGTTGCTAGGTTGCCAACCCCCCCCCCCCCCCCCCCAGCCCCTTGGATCATATCGGCCCGTCGATAAGAACGCAGACCCAGGTTCCAGTGCGGAGCTGTCTTTAACCCCGCCCCCCACCCGGTCGTCCGTGTCTCTGGGCTAGCTGCTCTGATTCCCCCCCACCCTCTCACCGGCACGCGGCCCAATTCATCCTAACAAAGCGCAGTCTCGCCGGGCACCGCAGGTCCACCTCCGGCCCACTGTTAAATCGCCGATACCGCCGCCGAATATCCTGCGGGGAACCTCCTGTCCTGTGGGACCGTCGGTGGACCCCCGCCGCCCGGTCTGCACATTGAGAACGAGGCGCCAGCCTGGCTCCTCGGCACGCCGTTCTTCTCCGGGCTGCCCAGGCAGCGACGGGTCGAAACGCGTGCGTAGCTACTGGTTAGTTTCACAGGAAAGGTCCCTCGCGCCATGTACAGTACACTGGGCGTGACGTTTCACCGAGTGCGTCAGGGTACCGCTCGCAGTCCGTCGCCCTTAAAGGGATAAAATAATGGTATTGTCTCGTACTACAGTGTAAAGCTAAATGTGCTTGGCTGTTCCGTGCTTCTGCCCAATATTCGCATATAGACGCTTGTGGGGATGCGGTGCCATCTTGAGTTTTGTCGACTGAAAATGTTTTTCCTCTCTATATGTAGATTGAGTTAAACTACAATGTTATGTAAAGCCAACACAGATAAATATTTTATTTACTCGTAGTAGAGGACAAATGACTTTATTTTGTATTGTTGCTCGAAATAGGCTGATAGGTGTCACTGCTTTCCCGAAGCTGAACGTGGCTGTTTTGCTGCTGTTTTACGGAACTCTGCTTAAACATTAATGTTGACAAACTGGGTCATTCAGACGGACCACCTGTAAATGCTAACAGAACATGCTTTGTCCCAAAGGTCTGGCGAACATTTTTTTTTTGCTGACTTGTAGGTCACACGATCATGATTTAATGTATGATCGTGATTTAATGATCATGAAGTAAAAAATAAAAAAAATCATATCTAGCCAGTTCTATCTGTTGTCTGAAAGGTGTAGTCAGGTTCTCCATGAAATAAAACAAGGTGCAGAGAACAGTCTGACGTCACTGGCACAGAGATGTTTTTTTTTTTGTCATATACAAAGTAACTTCATACTTTGACATCAAAGTTGATTTAATTTTCTATCCATTTTATATGTTCATGTTAAAATGTAATGCTAGAATGCACTAATGTACCTTCATGGTAGTGTTGGTAGTATTGTATTGTATTCTTTTGTTACAGTTATTGCAAAGGCCAATTAAAAGAAATCCATTTCCTGTTCAGCTTTCCACCTTTGTAATCGGAATGGGTCTGCTGCAGACTGTATTTTTATTAATGGCTTGTAACATTAAAAGTGGCCTGCTCTGTATTGCTGAGTGCTTTTAAAAGAAATGTACTGTTAAAATAAAGGTCCTATGACACTATGGCTTTGAAGACCAACGCCAGTGCTGCCTGGTGCCTCGTTTGTGTGTTAGCGGATTGTTGCGCTTTGGTGTTAAACTGTCTTAAGTGTTGTGGGAGGAGATTAAGCCCCAGCCGTTTCACTGGGAGGTGTATCTATTTTGCATTATGTTCTCTTAGCAAGGCGGCTTCAGGTGTCGTAGCTGAAGGGGAGCCAGTGGAAGACGCCATCCTTCAGCGACGAGCCCAGGACTTAACCGGAGGCCCATTTATCACCGTAAACTCAGCCCTAACCGTCCAAAGTGGAACAGCGGACGTTTTCTAGATAGAGGAGCGACGGGGGCCATTATAGAAGCCGTCTTTCCATCTCTCCCACTTTGTCAAATGCCCCGTCGGTGTTGCGGCTCATCAGGGAGCACATTAATAACTCTGCCGTGCCGGGCCTTTCCCTTCCTCGTTTTTCTGCGCTGGAAAGCAGGCGCTTCCCGATACCGAACCCCCCCCCCCCCCCCCCCCCTTCCGTTCTGCAGGTTCATCTACCTTTCTGCCTCCACGCCTGGGTTCGCAGAACCATGGGAAAGTTCTGAAGCCCGTTCTGAAAGGCTCCAGTGGGAAGGGCTTTCCCTGTGCCTCTGCGTTACCCCTGGGCTAAAGTCGGTCAAGCTCTTAGGAGTTTTCAGCTGAGGCAAAGTGCTGCCGATCCGGTCCTCTGAATGCCAGTACAGCCCTTCGGACTGCCCTGGTCTGCACGTACGACACACGGCTGCTCTGCTCTTGGTAGCTTGTAGCTGACGGGCTTGGGCTTGGGTGCTGTTATTCCCCGAGGCCGGGATAGCCCCCTCCCCCTCTCCCCCGGCAGCGCGTCGCGGCGGCTCGACTGGTCGTTCGTCACCCGAGGCGACGGCCGCTGCTCAGCCGGGGCGCTGGAGACGGCGCTATCTTCCCCGGCCCGGGCGGGGGGCGCCCGTGTTTGTTTTCGGGGGTCGCCCGGGTCGTTACTCCTCCCCTGGGTACGGGTCAGGCACGGGGGCGCCCTGCCGTGACGGGGGGGCGGCGGCCCGCCACGAGCCGCCGGGGCTCAGACTGACGGAGCCCCCCCTCCCCCCGGGTGGTGGCGGTAGACTGCCGGGCAATGACATTGACCCCGCCGGTCAGCTGTCCGCCATGGGCGGGGAGATTACGGCACATCTGTCATTGCCCCTGCGACCGCCGTACGCCTGGCCCGTGGTGAGCAGCCACAGCTCAGTGACTGATCCCCTGCTGGTCCTGAGTTCCAGGGCCTTCCAAGCGCAGAGAGCTTTATAATTTAAAACAGTCAATTGAAGTCCTTTTGTCACCTTATAAGGTACAGCTAATGGGGATCTGATCCAAATAAGCTGAGTAAATCATGTACAAATCGTGTGCACTGTAAGATGAACATAAAGTCATAAGCATAGCAAGAAAACTGACAAAAGCTGAGAGAAAATGTTAGTATCACAATGCATTAAATATTTGTGTAGCTGAATTAAAATTTAATGTTTATTTGTTTTGTGCTGCATTTTTATCGGGTCCCAAATCAATCGTGTGGATGAACTCCATTTCCCTGAACAGGCCCAATGAGAGACTGCAGGAGCACAGAGAGAAATGGAAGTGTAGGTTGAATGTTTCCACAAGGTGGTAGCACACCATTGCTCAGTCTGGATTGGTGCAGCTACTAGACTTGTGCTTCAGGAAAGTCTATAAAAAATTTTTTTAAAAAGCTGGCCGCCTGTGGCAGACAGATGCAGTTAACGGCAACAGCCCACCTGTCCCAAAGGTTCTTGGGATATGTTCCGCTCATGAAGTTTGGAAGAAGAAAAAAAAAGTTACACGGCTGACAAAATGAGCTCTGATCAGCAGAGCAATAAATAGGCAATAAATTGTGGACTTTACTGTACTGTCTGTGTTTACAGCTCTGTACACATGAACTCTTGTGTTCTTAAGATGTGCGGGTGCTCTCGACTCGTCAGGGGTCAGCCCCGTTGGAGGGATTGATTTCTGTAAGTCTGAAGGTCCGTACACATCACCCGTGGAAACTTCCATATGTAAACCAAGACGAGCTGCACGATTCTCCTGATGTACGAGCACGTCTGGGGTGGTAAAGCAGAATGAGGTCGGGCCCAGAGGTGTGCGTATGTCGTTAGACCTGGCTCGGTCGGAGTGATTTATTCTGCTTGTCCCGCTTGTGTGCGTGCATGCGTTTATGCGCGCACACACACACACACACACACACGAGTCAGGATGGATCCATCGATTCAAATGACAAATTCTGACCGCACCATCTGCATTTCACAGCAGAAGAAATCAAGATTTATCAGACCAGGAACGTTTTTTTTTTCTTTTTTCTTTTCTTCAGTTGTCCACTTTTGGTGATCGCATGCCCCCTGTAGCCTCATCTTCCTGTTCTTAGCTGCCATGAGTGTCTTGGCGTGGTCTTCTACTGCTGTAGCCCATCTTCAAGATTGAACGCATTGTGCCTTGAGATGCCCTTCTGCACACCGCTGTTACAAACGGCTATTATTTGAGAATTTGTGGCTTTTTTGTTAGCTTGAACAGGTCTCCCCATTCAAACTAATAAGGTGTATTCGCCCACAGATGTGATGCTCATTGGTTGTTTGTTGTTTAATCGCACTGTTCTCTGTAAACACTAGATCGTAGTGTGTGAACATCCCCCGAGGGCGGCTGTTTTTCAGATACTGGAACCACCAGGTCGCGCACCGACAATCGTACCGCAGTGAAAGGCGATTAGATCACACCTAGATCGCCCATTCTAATTATCTGGTTGAACAACAGCTCAACCTCTTCACCGTGTCTGCATGCTTTATGTATGGAGTTGCAGCCACATAGTTTGCTGTTTGTAGAAACAGGCTACTTGCCAGAACAAGCAAGTGTACCTAACAAAGTGGCCACTGAGAAAGTGTGTGTTCGTGTGTGTGTGTGTGTGTATGTAGATATAGTCTATATATTGCCCTTTTTATGACAGGTTTGGGCAAAGTGCACTTATCTGGGAAGGCACTTTGTTGACTAGGAAGGAGCAGGAGGCCACAGATCCCAGAAAACAGCCGCCCCCATCTCCCCTCGCACAGCAATAACGCGGCTGCGTTCCCCTCCCTCGCCCCTCCGCTCGGGCTCCACAGTGCTCCCACACACTGATTGCTTTATTGGTATTGATCGGGGCAAAGTTTCGGTAATCTCCCTACGCTCAGCTCCGGTGGGAAATGAAAGGAAAGCGCGTTTCATACGGCGGGGCAATAACCGAGCAAACAAGTCGCGCCACGCAGCGCCATTTCCTTATTCCCCCGTCTGCTGTAACCGCGGCAACATACTCTCAGAAGTATTAAGTGTGCTCTTTGGGTTTTGTTTTTTTAATTTTTAAAAGTTTTTCTTTAGCTCTTTTCTGCCCTTTTCACACCAAAATGGCCGCGTATCAGCTTTTTAGGCTTTGTCGTACTGTAAATGTGTTTCTTTCAGGATACAAGACAGGAGTCCATTTTTAATATCCCAACATTTCATGAGACATGACTACTACAAATGTGTGGTTGTGCTAATTCATTTTATGTAACCATGGAGATGACCAGGAAAATTCTTTAGTGATTATTCATATATATCTGCAGAGGTCTTTGAAATCACCAGTCTTACTCTAGGTTCATTTTTAGAGGGAGTTTTCCTCCCGCAAAGTGTTTTTCTTGAGATTGCTGTCGCATTTACTAAAATATTTTAATACTTGTTTGAGGATTATTTTGCACTGGAATTTTTTTCATATCATGCAAAAAGTGCAGACCACTCAGAAAAAATTGTCATTATAACATAAATGTTTCATTATCAAAAAGTAATATAAGGTATAATTTAAATTATTTAGTCTGAAAATTGTCAACTAAATAACTATATTTGTTTTAAAATACATTTAAGTTGAGGATCAAATATATCAAATATACTATTATATCAAATATACTAATATATATTGTAAACATGTATGTGTTTTTACATTTTTTTGTTCACACATTTCATAAACATTAAGACTAAATTAGAGTTTATAAATCCAAAAGGACTTTAAAGTAACTCATCTCCACATTGCCCCATTTCTGGAGCATTTTCTCTTTCAAAAAACTTCAAAGTAGAAATAATTGTTTTCCTGGAAGTGTTCTGTTATGGAGCAGTTTAGATCTGATCTGCTAATAGCACTCTTGTATTCTCTTACTCTCACTTTTAATGGCTGCTTGCTTTTCTAATATAAATAAGAGCAAGGACACTAACTTGTACAAAACATGCGGTAGTGCCTATATTATGTGGCCTCACTAAAAGTCCTGTGTGAGGGTGTATACATTCATTCATAGAAAATGTTTTGTTACACAAGCACAAGAAAAACAAGAATTTGGTTGTCTACAAATCAGGGGCTTACATTATAAATCTGAAGTTGCCAGTTTTTCTTTTAAATTCTTGACTTTATTATATGCCAAAAAGTGCTGCATCTTTAGATGCCTCACCAATGTCATCACAGGCCAGAATATACCAATTATCTTAAAAAAAAGCTGAAAAACTATACATGAACATGATAATTTTTTTTCTCAGATTTGTGCTCTGAAGTGTCCCTCTTATCAAAGACCTTTTTAAAGGAATCGTCAGTCAACTTATTTTTTCTTAGGCACCATGTCTTCAGATATTCTAGGAAAAATTCTGTCAGCTTAGTCATTTAAACAGAGCACCTATGGGTTTAAGCAGCTCAAAAGGCACTCTGTGTTCTGCACAGTTCATTCCATAGGACCTCTAATATTTTGTTTAAAAGGACAAGAAATTTCTCCTGCATTGGACAGGTCACATTTGTCTTCGTCTCTCTCTTCTTTCCTCACTGCCATTTTGACTTTATTGGACATCAGCTTTTCTATGAGTGTTGTCTCTTTAATACTGAGCCTGCTACTGTATGTAAATTTTTCAAAGATTAATATTATATTCTTAGAGTACTCCTGAGGGAGGGTCATGACCTTTGTACTGGAACTCTGATTGGCTCCTCTGGAGAGCATGGCCCACAAACCAATTTGTTTATCAATGCTGGTTAGCATTACGCGATAGCGACATGGTGCCTGGGGCTGGAGTCTGCAGGCCACATTTACAGTGCAAATGTTATCATTCAGACGACACTTTAAACAGCCTTTATCAATATATAGTCATTCAAGGTTTATGAGCTTTGATAAAAATGCCACTTGCTGAGCAGGGTCATTATGAATGGTGGTCTCTTTCTTTACAGCGCTAATGTGCAATGCACTTCCAACAGTGGGAAAATGTTGAAAAGACCAAAGACAAAATAAGTTCTAAGTCCAAAAAACAAATTAGATTTTTTGAAATGGAGATGTAGACGTTCTTTGTTCTGGGCTGTAATATGACTGGCAGAATCTTATCATTCTATTATCTTTAAAACAGAGGGTTATCATAATTGCTTATTTAATAATTCTATAAACCTCTCCAAGCACAACCTTTGCTTAGGCAGTAAACGCAAAGTGGTCAAAGTGCTTTTGATGCTGAGATTTGAAGCCTTGTCAAAGGACGGTACGGTCATCCAGAGCTGGTTGGTGCTTTTTGCTTTTTGACAACTCATCGGTTTTTTTTAGCCTGTGTACCGTACTGTACAATTTCACAAGATTGTGCAGCAAGCTGCAGCTTTTTCTATATTTGGAAAAGCATATCTGTGAATGGTAAGTGCTGTAGGCCATCTCAACCCTTATGACCACACTCCCAAGGGTTCGACCAAGTCTGGCGTTGGCCTTGGGGACAAGGCAATCCTGCCGTCTGTTTTTTTACTGTGCCCAGAGAATTATGCCATCTTTGACGATATATCCACATATATGAGGAAAATATTTTTTTGTTCTTTTGGCCAGAACAATTTGGTCATTTGATAACCCCAACATAAAACCAGTTTAGATGTGCCTGTGTGTGTTTTGCCCAATAAATGGAATGTACCTCGAGAAATTAACAATGGGGGGACTATGTATATGAAGGGCTGTAATTCCAACACAGGTCAGCTGATATTGACATAAATACCCTCAAATCAAAGCTGTGTTTTATTTTAATCCAATGTGCTGAAGTACAGTGCCAAAACAACAAAAATTGTGTCACTGCATATATCTGAGAGATAATTCTCAATCTGAACCACAATATTTTATATTTTCAATTTTCAATTTTCAATTTTTTTTTTGTAGAAGGAGAAAAAACCAGAGTGCATTAGATAACCGTGTGGGACAGTCGATTGTCATTTGTCTTGAAACTTTCATATTCCAGCCTGAACAGGAAAGATGGCATATTTCTGTTCTTCCTTCACCAGATTCTTACCTGAACACGTGCTGGCTGACACAGGTTAATGTACTCGGCCGTGTTATTGTCTTAATGTCTGGCACTGCCTGGCACACCTTAAATATGCCTTACTGGGAATTATTAACAGGAGGCCTGGCACCGGTGTCTGCCATGGCCAGAGTCTGTCCCCGGCAGGTCAGGGCAGGTGCTCTGAATCGTGGCCACGGCTCAGCCATGCAGGTAGCTGCGCAGCATTATGAAGGATGTTGGCTTTGGCCCAGAAACCACCCACGGTGACACTATAAAAATCTGGAGTGCTGGTTTGTCCGAGACTCGGCAAAAGTCATGTCACTTGTTGACTTTCACAGCAAATTTGTTCGGCATTCAAGAATATTTTTGGCCTACGTGGGATATTAGTCCTGTGGCGCAAAATATTAGTGTATATGGAGTTATTTTGTATATTGTAGCATACAGTATATGCTATTGCTATGCTCTGTAGAAATTCCTGATCACATGTGATTGATGTTTTGACCCTCATCCTCAAGGTGGCACTATAGGCAGTCTGATATCAGAAATTATTAAATAAATGACATCATCATGGATTAATTTGAAAAGACTTGTCAGCACAAGTTAATATTACTATACAGTTAGAAGCAGAAACAAAGTTAAATGTGGTAGAACAATTGCAAGCTAATTATGGCTAATGATGTGATTTTCATGGGATCAAGGTAACAAACTCTTGGTACTTTTTTGTGGTTTAGTAAATCTGCTAGTCTATTATTGTATGACAAAAACCCATCAGATATACAGCCTTATAAGCAACTTAAATAGCCTGATCAAGACAATTTCTATTGTCATAAAAACTTGAATATAACAGTCCCTCTGCTTCTGTGACTAGATCTTGTAGCATTGCCCATTGGTTGAATATTCCTCTGGGTGGATGCAAATGAATTAGATCTGTCCAGTCTGATTGCAAGGTGCCAAGCCAAGAACATATTTGTTCCACAGATGCTGCACCAGAGAGAATCAAATGTGTAACTGACTATTTTCAATTTGAAGCATATTCAGTGCTAACATTTCCTTGATGCAGTGGAACAATGAGTAACAAACTATGTATTGTCCATTTAATTAATCATGAATTCATGTGAAACACAATTGCGAAAATAAATTACGCAATAGCACAATACATGTAACCATGTTTTTTCACGATAGTACGTTTTGCATGCCACTGTTCAACTTCTGCTTCTATGATATTGAATGACTCAGAACTGAGAACAAACATTAACTGTTCATTAATTATTAAAAGTAATATTTGAGAAAATTCAGTTTACTTGAACTGAATGTTTCAATACATTATAGAGAAAGTGACTATTTTTTTTTTTGATTTAAATATGTTGGCTGTTTTCTCATGTGCACTGTAATGTGCATGAAGTCTCACCATTTTATCTTGGGCACAGACATATTTTAAATGAATCAATAAAACAATAAATAAAATTGTGGTATTGTAATAAATCATTTATTGCTTAAAAACTGATGAAAACACATGGTGTACAATAACCATAAACGGCAGAATGTTCTTTCAGCCAGCTTGTGAATTTCAGTTGTCAGGCAAGGCAAGGCAAGTTTATTTATATAGCACATTTCAGATCCAATTCAATGTACTTTACAAAGGATTTCTGATCTCAAAATATGCAATTCTTTTTCTCTCATCTGTGTGCCCCTACTGCTCAGTGGACAAGTAAGTTATTATGTGCTGGCGCACATTTACTTCAATCCACATGCTAAGAAGCTTCATCTGTAGTAATCAGATGATTAATAGATCCCAGTGGGGTGATTGTTTAACAAGAGGCTTGGGAAGAAACAATGGTGACCTCTTCATGCTGGGAGGACAAAACTGCTGGCTACAGAAGAAGTGAACATTTTCTAGAGGCCCTGGATATTACAATTATGAATTGAATGTTTTTTGAGGAACCAATGGGACCTTAGGGAAGTCCCTGTCCTAGCTTTCAACTCAATGTGAGCATCAGGGTGGAATCCACATTACTGTTGCAGAGTATCATGCCGTAATGTTCTCCTACAAGTAGGCAGTTCAGAATGGACTGAGTGGCTTGTCACTTCATTGTAATGTAAAGCTAAAAGCCTTATCTCATTTCTCATTTGCACAGCGTGGGATTAACGTTCTCACTTGCTCCCTGTGAAATATGCTTTTGTACACCAACTGTATTGCACCAGGAAGTCCAACAAGCAGAAAGTGCTTGTTAAAAAGAGATTTTTCTCCAGATGGTGGGACGCCAGGGGAATGTCAGTCCCTCTCCCTTGCTCTCTGCCCTGAACACGGAGCACTGAAATATTTGTGCATCATCTATTGATTAGGGGTACAACCCCTTGGCTGTAAAGAGGAGATAAAGAAGTTAGGCATTAACTTTTCCCTGGGGTCAAAGGGGTTTGTTTCACATAGGCCCTGTAGAAAGGCACGCTAATAATGGACTCTGAAATATTGATTTCCCCTCCTCTCTATATCACTCTTTCTCTCTCTCTCTCCCTCTCTCTCTCTCTCTCTCTCTCTCTCAGAAAAGTCTGTATTTTTTTTTCTTGAGATAATGTGGCAACATTCCGGTCCACTCCCTTCAAGGTTACAAGCTGCAAGGTGGGTGCAGTACTCGGCTCTGTTTTGTTCTCGGTTGAAGTGCCTTTGTTTTTCTGCTGTGGCTTGCAGTCGGGGCCTTGAGAGAGATAAAAATGAGGAGGCCTGATGGAGTGAGCTGCCTGCTCTGACCTGCGTATATCTCCACACGGGAGTACAGGAGCTGAGACGATACCATGAATATTGGCATGCTCACAATCAGACAAATTGTTGTGTTCTTCCAGCCCTCAGTTGGTTTAAATATAACAAATCAGTAATGGTCATCACCGTGAGCCCCTTGCTTGTTTGTGGTTCTCAATCTGCGTATTATACGCATGGAAGAGAGATTAACTAATCAGCATATGGCAACATTTTGATTAGTTCCCCTGTTTATCCTCAAAACACTTCAATTACTATCTTGAACTAATCATCGTTTTGTTATCTACAGTAAGAAAAGATATAGGTCAGTGACAGTCCCTTGCCATTTCTCCAGCTATAGTCAATGCTGTAAATAAGAAAAGCTGCGGCTGCAGTAGGGAAAATGGTGTCGTGCCCTGAGCTCTGCTTCATGGCTGATTTCTAGAGACAAAACTGAAATAACTGCGTCATGCAAGCAAGGTCATAATATTCATCCTTGGCTTTCCAGCAGATTTACAATGAAGTCAGTTCAGTGTCAGTTATCAGGTCCACAGCAGGGTTCATTGGCTCCGCAGTGGGTGTCACCAGTTATAAAAAGACTTTGTATTAATTCTAGTGGTAAGTTCAGATGCTTTTAATCAACAATTTACATATTGTCACTTACTTTTTAATGAACCTAGTAGATACTTGTATCCTATATTACACCTTTTATATTCACTGTCCCAACAGCAAAAGGGATTCAAGCCCACAACCCTTGTCCCACCTTGTTCAGCTCAGTGGATCGTAGTACCAATGATACCAACAGGCTGTGAATAACTGAAAGATTATTACGTGGGAGTTGTACTCTCCTGGCACTGGTGGTACTCTGTCCTGCAGTGCTGTGTGGCAGTACTTTATGGTGTAAAAGAGTGGCTGGCTTGTGTGAAAGCACATGGTCTTTATCTGTGGTTGTTCTCGCAAACAGGCACGTCCTGCACAGTCGTAAATCCAGATCTAAGAAATGAATGCACAGAACACACTGTAGACACAAAAAAATTGTAACGTTACAGTGTTCTTTGAAAGACGTGCCATTGGTGAGTCCAGCAGCCTTCGCCGCTCACCAGGACTTTATTCTGGTGCGTGAGAAAAGCGCACATGGTCACCTGATTTTGCCTGTCCTGGGAGCCATGTGTCACGGTCACTGTTTTCCATCCGCATGCCTCCCCACCCCGACCAGCAGCTCTGAACGATAGTCCTCTGCCAGGCTGTGTGGGAGCAGGCCTGCTGTCCACCTTTCCCGGGTGCAGTGTTTGCAAAGCACATGGCTGGCCTTGTAGGGAAGTGCCTTTATTGAAATCAGAAGAGCAACAACACCTACTCATATTATTTTTTTATCATCATTATTGACAATAATAAGAAAAACAAGTCACTATTCTAAGTATTGTAATTAATATATATTTATATATTTATATTATTTTCTTGTGCAAAAAAATCATACATAGGATATCTGAAAGCATTGTTGAAAACATATCATAGGATATTATGGATTGAAGCTGGTCCCTGAATTATTTTTTTGTCCTAAAATATTTACTTTGTCATTTATTTTGTATATGTTTTGTCAACACGCCCCCCTCCCCCCTCCCTGGAAAGAAAGAAGAAAAAAAAACACTATGACATCAAGGAAAACCAAAGTAAGGGAGAATTAGGGCTATGGGAAGACTAAGAGCACTCCTATAAGCATTTAATGAAGAATTTGATTGGATGATTTGCAACATGTGAATACAATTCTGCCATATACCTCGCAAGAGAACATTTACATGTTTCGTCTTGGCAGGAATTAGTTGTTTTGTTTCTAGCTTCATTTATCAATTAAAACATCTAAAGCTTGGCAGTCTGTTGGAGGTGTGGCTTATACAAGCAAACATAGTTCTGCATTGAGATCTATATAGTTATCTATCCCAGGATCCTTTTCCCTGTCCTGCTGTGTGGACCTGTCTGTTGCTCATGTGACAGGCTGTCTGATGCTGTCTCAGAGCAGGGTGACGCTCTTCTGTCTCCCCGATGGAAAGCAGGTCCTGGGGTGGTGAGTGACAGGGACCTGCCGAAGCTTCTCTGCCAGGGTTGTCCCTTTGGAGATGGCCAGACGGCCACCCAGCGGGGAGTCGGTTCCCGACCCAGCAGGGACTAAGTTTACACAGTCCTGGGGTCTGTGGAAGGTTTTAGTGTAGCCAGGTTCTCTGCTGATGGCCTGTCTCAGAATCACTTTAAATGGGCTGTCTTCTTAAAAAAAATGCCTGCAGGAGCGGTCAAGGTACTACGGTGTCCCCTTGTAAACTAACATATCATATGTGGCACTGGACGTACCAAGCTTTTATCTGTCAGTCATGTGAAGATAGGTAATTTGTGCATTGCATTGTATTGACTGAATATTTCCTCTTTGTATATTTTTCAATTGAATTATGTAAGATTAAGTATTTAGGGCTGTATTTACCCTTAAATTAATTCCTGAATTTCCTTAATTCAACTGTATAAAATTTGTGACTACTTGAACACCCTCATTTGTGGGCTACCTTTCACCAATATGTCACTGAATAAGTGATTTTCAGGAAGACACCCAATTTGTGTCAATATGAATGAACAGACATGCTAAACCACCACCCAAGCATATTGCTCTGTGCCACTACTTATTGCTTTGATTCATGTCATTTCCAACTAATACTAGTTGTAGAATATATATTTTTGGAGGTAAATGGAAACTAGCATCGTGAAAAACTCAAATTCTTTCATCTCTTGTTCCAGCCCAATGGATTATGAATCTGTTTTTTTTTCCACTCGTTTGATCCTGACGTCACATTGGCTGCTAATGTTATGCTCGACATCCGGCTGTAAACGCATATCAATTTTCTGGGAAAACACAAGTGTCCTATATATCTTCCCAAGGGTTCCTCCTACGTATATGAGGGCATCGTGATGAAGGCGCCCGAATGAACAATGTGTGAGATTTTGCTGGAGCGCTGAGAATGACACTTTCTGTCACATCTCCGTTGTGTAGCCAGGGCAGCAGCAACCATAAAAACATACAAGTGAGGAGACATTAGAGATTCCCATCTGTTAATAGCAAACAGAATATTCTGTACACAGCCTGCAAACACCTTCGTGTAAGTGTAGGCCAGTTTTCGCAGTTACATTTGCCCTGTAGCTATTTACTCGGTTAGCTTCATATAAATATGTATAAGACACAGCCGCCATCATATTAGCAATAAGAATATATGTTATCAAAACTGATCTAGACCTCATCTACCCTCCACCAGTGGCTCCCTGTGGATGACGATCAACCTACACTGGTCTGTAAAGGCCTTGGGATGCATCTCCACCACATTAATCCCCCCTTTCCCAAAAAATCTCTTGTAACGAGGGTACACATATAGTAGCTCTATAAACTATGATGGTTCACTCCCGTACTTGAGCACAGTAGAATCTTATGTAGGACAGACTGTGGCTGTAGCTGGTGCTTATTGAAATGCCAGATCAACATATTATTGAGCTAATTAAATAAATAATCAAGAGCAGCACTGTGCCAAATGAATGATTCATATTTGTAATCAAGTTATGTATGATTTATATGAGAAGTATGTCATTTTGTCTTGCACAACACATTAAATTTATGTGCACAGTAATAACATAATGTTGACCAAAACCAAAGGAAGGTGTGTGTATTACCATTTTGCAATAAATGGTATTGTAAGCATGAATCACTCCATACCAGCCTGTTGGAGGTTTAAAATCAAATAGGAAAGCAGGAGAAGTCTGAATGTCTACAGTACAGCAGATATTGCAGAAGGAAAACGGTCTAATACGGTTACAGCTCTCCTGCCAGTGGTTGCCCCTGAATGGTTTTCCACTGTCGTAAATCTTAACTACTTCTCAGTCAGTGCGTGGGGCATTCACAGATTCATCGGTCTATGACTGAGTCACATCTTTAGTCAAATTGATTGGCAAAAGCTGTGAAAATCCTACTAAAAGACCATGACTGTCAATGGTCTGTGAAATTATGGCCTGAGGCAAAATAGTCTGATCCAAGTAGCCCTGCAAAATTCAATCAGTTCAATCAATTTAGACTTTGCATTTAGTTTTTCAAAAATGCCCATCAAAATGTAAGCCTCAACCAGACAAATCAAATGTAGTCTGTTCGAAATGTAGAGTCTCTAGGAGTCTGTTGAATTGTATATTTAATCTTTCTCTAGTTTTCCCGATTTTCCTGCTTTTGTAAAACCTTTAATTTCCCAGAATACATTTATAACCCCCAGTCATACAATTTGCCTAATTGTTGAACTCATGTTGAAGCCAAATTGCTGACAGATGTCAGACATAGTGAAAAAACAATCAATCTCCAGGTGGTTCCTATGCAGGGCAGGGACAATACTAATCCGGTAAAAAATACGGCATCAAATAGCAATTTAGCCAAAAGAAATCCATTAAAGACACATTTTATTCCTTCAGAATAAGTGAGTGCATGGCATACTCACCTCCCTATGTAGGGTGGGGATTATTTGCATTGTCTTTCATTGAGAAGCATGATAAAGTAATTATGCTCTTGGTAATCAAGGTTTTGTAAGTGAAACTTTGCAACCGCTACTGCATTGCCTAGTCAGAGACTGCATTCTGCTATGTTTAAAACAATTAAATTTCAAAATTGTGCTTTGCTTAAATTCATATCTGTTCGATTGCAGTTGACAATCGTATTTCCATCAAGTCAGAATTGTGGACTGTTGTTTGCATTTTAACACTTATCTGTTTTTCATTTCAAAAAGAGACCCTCATAGGTGAGATTGGCCAGCAGGGTGGGGATGGGCTGGGGGTGGTGGGGCGAGGGGTGGGGGGGAAGCACCGGGCAAAGGATCTTACAGGTCACCAGGGGGTTAGGCTGACCTATGCTTGAGTCTTCCAGGCCTTATTTACCCAGTCAGGGCTAGCAGAGGGGGGAGGGGGCAGGAGCAGTGTGTGCTCCAGAACTCACTGAAGGTGTCTGTCAAGGACGATGGTCCTTGCTTGGAGCCACAAGGCTGGGGGGCGGTGGGGGGGGGGGGGGGGGGGGGGGGGGGGGCGAATGCTGGGTGGACTGCCTCTGACCCTGGGAGACTGGGAAGGAACGGTGTGTTAGTGTCAGCCAGAGGTTATTTCATACCAAAATACTACTATTACTATACATTTTTTCTACATAAAAATTATATATTTGAAGTACAATAATAATAATGATAATGCCTATACAGTTTGCATGCCTATATAGACCCTACACCCCTCATAGAAATGTTTCAGCTTCGCCAACAGTTTTGCTGTAAGCTTCTCGTCTGTTTAAAAATGTTTTATAAATAAAACAAAAAAACAAAAACAAATTCACTCTCAATCACATTCAGTCCACGCCTAGGAATAGGGAGACTCACGAGTTACTTCTTAGCATCTCAAATCGGTTGGCACTGTAAAATAAAATAACTAGAGTATAAACTTAAAAAAAACATTGCCCAAAGGAATTCTGTAAATATGATTTCATCCTTGTGAACACAGGCGTAAGCTACAAAAAATATGTAAATATTGTAATTACACCCCAAACAAGCACATAGTGTGCGAATGAAACGGCGCTCTTTGAGCATTTGTTGAATCCCTGTAAAACGAGTCCCCTCTGGGTGTGGGGTACATGTCTGGCGAGCGTGTTAACCATTAACGGTGCTCATATAACACGTTACTAATTGTTCGTTCTTCTCGTTCTCGGGACTCCGGCTGACCCTCTGGGTGTCCTCCCCGAGCGCAGGTGTTTGTTATCTCCCGCGAACGCTCCTCCTCCTCCCCGTCTCTGAGGGCCCGACGCTCCCCACCTGCTCCCCTCTCCCTCGGCCGCGCCTCCGCCTCCCCCTCCGACGGGCACCCGTCTCCGCTGGCGTCGAGTGCTCGGGTCGACCTCGGAGCGCGGCCTCTTTTTCCTGTATGTTGTAAAACACGCCCCTGAATGTGTCCACTGCAAAGTGTAGGAAGCTTCGTCTGACATTTAACAAGCCCGCTCGCTCTCAGGGCAAAAGTTCAGAGTTCTTGATATACGGCACTGTGGCAAGTATATGGCAAGGGCAGCCAGCGAGAAAACGAAAATGTGATTGTACCGCAAGTGCAGGGGCTGAGGCTGGCACACTCCACTCGAGTGAGCACTGTTTCGTTTGCTTCCTGAGGGCACACTTCAGAAGGGAACAGCAAAATCTGTGCCGAAGGACTGTGGTCTCCATCAGCAATACTCTAATGTGGCCCTGATGCCAGTAGCACTGCTAGTCGTTTCATCGTTTCCCTGTAATCAGAGATTTATTTAGCCCCGATATCAGGTGTGTGCACATCTCAGGGAAATTAGTGACATGAATCAATTGCCTATGAGTTAGTAAAAGAACAGGTTTATTATGGGCCTCAAGACCTTAATTTGAGTAGCCCTGGTCTAAATGAAAGTTGATAAATGTGTTTTGCCTTTCATTCTGACCCACAATGTTATTGTTTCTTTAATTGTCATACAGACATTTTGAGTTCACTTCAGGTGCAGCCACATTCGCTGGGAAGTAAAAGTTGCAACAGCAGAGTAGCAATGCCATGTGTCCTGAATGTTCTAATATCTGCCAAATGGTGTGTTTGCTTTGTTTGTAATTACATGTGGAACATGGTACTATACTACAAAGGCAAGGTCTGAGTCTGATTTATGCCAACCGTTGAACATTGTGAAAACATCCTTGTATGCTAATCCCTCAAGAAAAAAGAGAATAGTTTTACATTTGTATCAAAACAGCCGTTGTTTGCTTAAACATTCTGATAATGGATACGGTTTATTAGACTCATGTAAGACACATAAACTGTGTAGTTGATGGGCACAGCCGTGGGTCTTGCTGAAGGAATCTATTTACATGCGCTTTCATCTTGTGTGTACGAAGGGTCAGTCCATTGAATAGCTAATACGTAGCTAAAACAGTTTCTGTTGCTTTCCAGGTCGGCCAAGGCCTATGCTAATAAAAGGCCTGCTCTCGTGGTGATTATTTGGGATTGTTCAAACGGCGTGGAAAGGCAGGCCGGGTCTTTTTGAATACCTGTGTTGGTACACTTCGTAGAGTGGGGGCAAACACCATCAGGCACACAGGCCTACTGTCTGCAAATCTCAGCTCATTGTTCCCAGGTGACGGGGCTTTGAAGTGAGGCAGGTGAGAGAATGCGTAGGCACATTTTGTTTTTCATGTAAACACCCCCGAAACAATTGGGCACAGGTTTTTTTTCTCTTCGCCCGGGCAGAGTGAGGTTAATTGCTTTTTTTCGGCTGAGCTCCACAAAGTGTCGGAGCAGAGAAGTGCTGTAACACTGAGATAAGGCGATTCTTAAAAAGAAAACTGAGCGAGAGTGCAGAGAGGCTTGGGTCTGCAGTCAGATCAACACATCATTTGCTGCATTTAGACATTTAACTTCTTTGACTATTCACTATTCATATTCATATTCACTATTTGGAAGCATATTTCATATTGAAATGCATCTTATTACATACAAACAATGCAAAGAAAATGCACAAATGTTTATTTAAAAATTACAATTTTACTGAAAATATAAAATAAAAAATAGAAAAAAAGGACCATAAAGCATTCTTATAAAATCTCATAAATCCATAACTTCATGTTCATGAACTTATAACTTATATAAACGTATAGTTGAAGCCACATATAAAAAAACCTTTCACTTGGCCAGTCAGGAAGTCATTATACTGCGGCATTCAACATACTGCAATGAAAAGACTTTAAGAATGTCTGGAAGCCTGCACAGTATCAAATATGAAATGTGACGGTATGTGAGATAACATTAAATGCATAAGCTTCTCATATGGTTTATTGGTCTACCAATTGTAGGGAAAGAACCAATGATAATAAATAAATGCCTTGCATGGAGCTGATTGATTCATCTGCTTCACATGTTCAACCAATGGGTTTCATTACTGAAGGCCAAGTTATCTTTGAAAACATTTTTAAGAGATAAGAGTAGTGTCTTTTCAGCACATCAAAACTTTAGTCGAACAAATCTTACAGAAACACAAACATATTGAAATTCTCTATTTATTGTATTTAGATGCAGTTTTGAACAACTGAAAACACAATACAACTATATTGAGTGTTCTACTGAATTCTATTTGAGAATGGCAAATCCAAGGTTTAAATGAAAGCTCTGACCCACCCCCTGTTTCCCGACTGTGCTTTGTGCTGTGGGCGATTGCTATTCAATACTTCTTTTCTTAACCAATTGAAACATACTGTGATTAACAAGGCAGGGCTCTCTCATTAAAATAAACAATTCTACGTTTTGTTTCATTTTCATATAAAATGTTGCTTTTCAAATGTATATCAAATGTAACATCAGCCTTCACCTACAGGCAGGAATGTGGTTTACCGTGAATTCAGTGGCATGATGTTCACCACCTGGATGGCTCAGTGAGAGTGTACTGTAAGGCATAACGTGGTCTGACGTTCAGTGAAATTCTCAATGGCGTTTTGGTTTCTGGAGCACTTCACAGATGAGTCTCCACAGATGAGAAATGTTGGAGGTGTCTCTCCTTTCACTGTTTTATTTCTTGTTTAATCTTCAGAGCAATGGGAAGCACACCCCCTCGCATTCTATCAAGCTCATGGGTTTATGCAAGGCATTCTTGTGTTCTGTAAACATGGACTCCTCCCCCTCCCACCCGACCCCCCTAGGAGCTAACACCTACACTGTATGCCCCAGCCAATCAAAACAAACAGCCTACAATAGCATTAAGAAGGTGTGGGAGGTGCAGCGACCTGAGCGGACTACCTTGAACCTTGGTGAAAGTAATTCAAGCAGGTCACTGTCCATATTCGAGTACAAATTCCATAAGTCAGGTGGCCCGGCAGGAAACTGCTATCATAATGGAGATTAAATGACATTGCATACATTGCATTTTATTTGGCAGATGCTTTTACCCAAAGTGACGTACGATAAGTGCATACCGAAAGTCATTGGAACAGCTACAAACACAATGAGGAGATGAGGAACAGGAGATCTGAGGCTAGTCTGATGAATATTGTGATGCCCTGTATTACTGAGTCCTTCCAGTTGCATTACGACACGTTAACAGGATTGTGAGCAACTCACCAAGTTCTGATTTTGGTCTCTGGCTAGCCTTGTTCTCCAGAGCAACTAAAGAACCAAGCCAAAAACTATAACAGTGGTCTCCATGTCCTCCACCCTTTGGGGTGGGTGGGGGGGCACACATCATTCATACCCTGCCTTTTATGAACAACAGTTCCACCACCATGCAACACCAATCCCCCCCCCCCCCCATGTTTGAAATGAGGCCTGTGCTACTGAACCCAGAGTTTGACCTCATAACTCTCAGGTAAACCAGTGCTATTTGATTGTGACTCATTTTTTTCCCAGTTGGTCTTGGTAAATGATCACTGAAACACATCTGCCAGGTGCTAACAAAATAAAGTACCTTTGGTTAGTTTTAGACATAGAAATAAAGTGAAGTACTGAAGTAAGAGACTGAAGTACTAATGAAAACTACCCAGATTTTTAGAGAGCAGTCAGGAGGGGTTGATGGAATAAATCAAAGGATTATTAAAGAATTTGCAGTTGGAAGAAAGAAGAATCATTCAAGAGAAAACTCAATATAATATTAGTTTCACTCCTGTTTACAGAAAAATTATGAGTTGAGAGAGACAAGTTCTTGGCATGATTCCTTCTTAACCTTTTCTTAACAAGTAGGTATCACAATAGTAACAGATGGGTTGTTTTCAGAGGGGGGTGGGGGTGAAGCATTCACGTTTCTTGGGAGTGAAGTAGGGACAGGGCAGAGGGAGGGACATGTCCATAACCAGGCACCAGGGGTTCTTCAAAACGTCACCCTTCAACACCTTCACCTCGACTGGGCGGAGAAAAAACACAACGCTAAAGGTTTCTATTTAAAACATAGATAAGCCCAACAGCCAAAGCCTTATTTTAGTTCTGTCAAAAAATGTTGTTCGTGTTTGTTTATCATCTCAAAACTGCACTGTTAGAAAAGACCCAACAACCCAACAATTTAATGTGTGTGTGTGTGTATATATATATATGTATATACACATTCATGCATACAAACACAATATGCAGGTATTGTGACAAATTATGGCATCTATCAGCTACCCTGAATCACAGTGCATGGAGGCCGATGACCCGCGACAGTAGTCAGCTCTGCTGTACCTCCCCTGGCCTCGCCTGTCACTCCTCTACGGGAGGCGTTGGCGCTGTGGAGCCGCGAAGGCCCGCCCTGTTTGCACAGCGCTCTCCCCGCTCCCGGCAGCCTAATGGAGATTAATCGTATGGCTGGAGAAGGGGCTGGGGTGCAAAGAGGGGCAACACCCAAAGTCGCGCTAACGCTGGCGAGGGTAGCCGTCTGGGTCATTAGCCGAGGCGACGCCTGAGTTCTGTCTCTGGATGTTTAGCTTGGCAAGTTTTCATGCACAATTCCGCCTGGTCTTTGGTTTCATCTTTCACAAATGTGTCTGACGTCACACATCGATTGGGGCTGGTAACGGTCTTGGGTTCACCTATGGAGAGGTCCACTTTTGAGAGAGAATGTCAGTGGTCCATGTTTCTTTCTTTCAAATCTGTCATTTCAGATTCAAGCTCTGATGGTAAAGACCGGGTCGTTTATTTAAAAAATATTTATATTTGCAATGTATCTGCTATGAAAGTGATTTGTTGGGAGACTATGAGGAAACAAAAACAGCTGAAATTGAAAAAAAAATACAATATTTCTTCTAATTTCAACTCTTTTTGTTTGGGGCCAAACATTTCAGACATGACTTGATAATCAAACAGGGTTCTTCAACTACATTACAAATGGTGCATGCAGGACAAACATTTTTCATGCCCTATAAAACAATGTATATATTGTATAAATGAGTAAACAAAGTAGATGCCTTCCTGAAACATGCAAAGCTGTTACTTGTTATTCTAGGCTGTTGTGGGAGGCATGTTGACACTGCGCAGATGCTGTTTTAGACATGAACACAATTTTAGATTCATTTGAATAATACATTTTCCTTTCCTCTCCATGACTAAAGGACCAAGAGTACATCTCTGGCAGACCACATTTGGCTCCTGGGCCACAAGCTGAATAGCTGAGCTATGAGAGAACGTTTCGTTTTGAGATAATCATATATTGGATTTGAAATGAAAAAATGAATGTAGAGTTAAAGTGTGGACTGCCAGTTTAATCTGAAGTTATTTAGATCAATATCGGGTGATCCGTGTCAGAATTACAACCCCCTTTTATACTGTATATATATGGAATATAAAAGTATATGTAGTGAGCTCCATAATGTTTGGGACAAAGACATTTTTTTCTTGATTTAGCTCTGCGCTCCACAATTATAGATTTGTAATCAAAAAATTCACATGTTGTTAAAGTACATTTTCTCAGCTTTTTTAAAGGGTGTATAGTTTGGTTTCACCATGTAGAAATTGCATTGGTTTCACCATGTAGAAATTACAGCATTTTGAAGTCTGTTACCTGTAGACATCACCAGGTGTGGAGTATCTGCATATGGTGATGATATTTCAATTGGAGTCCAAATTCAGTTCTTCTTGTAAGATAGTTATGATTGATTTAAGCCTGCTGAAAATAAACAGCATTAAGTTGAAGTATTGATTGAGAGTAATGAATTGTCCAATGGGGCCTTGTATACTTGAACAACTAATTGTGATAGCTGTATTAATTCAGAGGAGCTAGTAAGAACATTTAAACAAAAGGAGTTTACGTCATTATGTTAGCGAAACAGAAAATGTCTTTAACTTGATCATTGGACAGTAAATGTGGATATAAAAGATTTGTCTTCAACTAATGGCCGACCCTCACCATTGGAGCTGGGTAACTAACAACATGGTTAGCACGGTGGAAATTAACATAGGCAAAAATAAAATAAAAACTGCAAAGAGTTCTTTGAGACATGCAATGAAACATCAAAAATGAAAAATACTCACATTTCAAAAACAATACAAAAACTAAAAAATTATTTGCAGGATTTTTAGTGTTGTTTTAAAGTGGATACGTGCTTTTCAGACAACAATGAGAAAAGCAAAATTTTCTCTTGGCCCACCAACTCCTCCTGTTTTGCTTAGCTTTTAAAATTATGCTGGAAGGACACAATATGGTATGGTGCACACTGTAGATTGCTGTGATATTGCTGCATTTCACAAGTGTGTGGGTTGCCTCAACCAACAGTGAAGTAAGTTCCCTTTGAGCAGACAGTGGCCTGCCCCACTACATCCTCGTGACATGAAATATTGGAAAACACAAGTAGAACTTTAAAAACACCCATTAAAGTGAAACGAACAAATAGACCATTAAGTCACATTCTATTTTTTTAATAAGGAGTATAGCACACCTGCAATGTCATATTCCCACCATGAGTAAACAACCGCAGGCAAACACAAAGTAGCCGGCTATGGCACTGCCTGGTACAGCACACTGGACCTGAAACTGCACAAAAGAACCAGCGTGATTTGACTGTTTGAAGGAAGACTGATAAAAATTAAATTGCGACATGTGGAGTGCTGGGGATTTTAGACAAACAAAGCCAGTGGGTTCACACCGAAGGAACAGCTCTCAATACCTTCATTGTGGGGCCACAAAGTGGAAGCCATCTACGGGAGAGCTTGTGTATGCTCTCAGCCAATGAGGAGCTGACAAACGGAACAGTGGCAGGGACCAGGTTGCACGGTCATTGGAGGTCAACAGAGTGACTCTGGCACACATGCCAGTGAGTAGTCAGTGGAGCCACCATGTCTTCTCTGTCAAGCCCAGGTTTTATCTAGTATGGTGGGGCGGTCATTTGTTCTTATGTTTCAAAAGGCGGAACAAACATGGACACATTTTCTTTCATCTGAAAGAAAAAAAAGATCTGCATACTGAAATGTTCACAGTGCACATATACGTCGATGAGAGTCTTGATTGTTTCCAACAGTGTAGAAACTTTAGCAGAGCATCAACCTACACATGTATTTGTTTGAGAATTTTATACTCGTAATTTTCTTATTATTTACTTGTTTATTACTTTTTAGGATCTGGTCATGGTCGTTTTCACAAAAGATTGGCATCGCTATCTCGATTGAACAGCCCTCCCTCCCATGTTTTTTTTTTGCTTTATTGCAGACAGATATAACAGAGGAAGTAACACAGAAAAGGGGCCACAAATGGAAAGTGCCATTGCAGGGATGAAACCCGGCGGGGGGAATCGCGTACGGCTGAGAGCCGGCAGCCTTAGGGACCACGCTGTACATCTTGGTGGACATTTTGGGAGGTGCGTTTCACATTTTTTTGAAGGAACACATAGGCTTATTCACAGAAGGATACAGAGGAAATGGAAATAATCTGGATGCATCAGTTCTTCCATCAGTGAACCTTTCTTTAGCCTTGAAGCCTTCCTGACAAAACAGAAACATGCCCCTGCCTGACCAGGCCCACCGCTCTCTCTCCTCGGTGACCTTGATGACTCTGCAGTTTCCTGTAACATTGCACATTGCTGCCCTTTTATCAAGACTCTCCTTCATTGGTTGTGGAAGAGAAAAAAAAACAATTGGTTTCCACATTTGGGCAAAATGTTGGGTTGTGTTGTGAGTGGAGTATCTACCTGCTCCACTAAAGGAATGCTTCATTACGCTGTACCACGAAAATGGAGCATATTTCCAACGACATGTCGTTACATCTTGTTAGCAAACATACGGTCTACATGTTTCTTGAGCAAGTTACAAAATCTGCCCCTCCTAAATTGGCTATGTTACCATTGGCCTGTGACATTTGGTGCCTAAGTTAGTGCCTAAGGCAGCCAAACAAAGTCCCCCTGAGCTTATAAATGTACTAAAGCATAAAAAGTTGCATATTTGAGTTCTTGAGCCCTAAAACCATGAACATAATAAGTATTAATGAAAGAAAAATAAAAGAAAACACATGACACATGACTTGTGATATTCAGTGACTGTGGATTTATGATGGCTGAAGTTCACAGGAAATGAAGACTGCAGTGTGTTGTGTGTCAGACTATGTTGTCTGCCGAGAGCATGGAATTTGAAAATAACTCTCACCAAACATAATGAACACAAAGGGAGTTTAAGGTCATTTGTCAAAGGCTGCAGACAGCTCATTTCAGTTTCAACATCCATGCAAATACCTCATTTCCTATAGAATACTGCATTTTATTGCATCAATTTGTCCTTATCTTACAAGAGTCACTTATGATATTAAGGACATACGTGCATAGGCTTATTAAAGCAGTAGTGATGCCAGAAAAGGATAATTAACACTCTTAGAACAAGTAACAAGTGCAGCAAACATTCAGCTATCTTTTCAATATATCCAGCATTAAACAAAATGCTCTGATTTGGAGAAGTACTTGAAGAAGGTCAGAGAGATGGACCTTTTGAACTGACTAGGCTAAGAAATACATCACTGGTGGGAAAATGTTAACCACTGCCATCAACCATATGGCTAGAATTGCGGTCTGGGAAACCGCTCTTCGTGAACATGTCAATTTTGCTGGTGATGAAAGTGATATTTGGGCGAGTGCGTATCTCCTATGCAATGTTCAGTCATCAAGCGTGTCCCTATTAGCTTGATAGTTTCATTCAACCGTTGAATAAGTATCATTTAACTGTGTTCATGCCACCCTGTGATATTCTGTTCACAGTTAGACCAGCAAACAGAAACATGCAGGGTGATTGCATAACCTCTGCCCGGCCTAACAGTGGCAGACTTGATGACACGTATCAGCACGGGGTCAAGGCATGGCCGCTGAGCAGAGACACTGATGAATGGCTGAAAAGGGTGGGACAGCTCAATACGAACTGCGAGAGAGAATTTTCCAGCCTAAATGTATTACAATCAATTTAAATTTGAAGGGGTGGTGTTTTTCTCAAAAATATATTTTTTGTGATTTATTTACTGAAATCTTTTATTCTCACAGCCGCTCCCCACAGATGAAAAACGTCCAGAAACATGCAGTGCAACTAAAATGGAGAAAAGAAATGCTCTGGCAATCGGTTGTGGGAATTTTGCACCAGAAGAGCCATGTGTGTCATTGGGATTGCGCATGGTTTAAAGCTGCCTCCTTACTGCAGTTTTTAATGCAAGGAGAGCAGCTAGCTGTGATGTGCTTGTGCTACAAATGAAGCAATGCATGGAAAATAGTAACATAGATCAGTTTACATCAAGGCTCTTAAACCAAGCCGCTCTCCTCTCTCAACTGTGGCACAGAATTGGCATGGAACACAATGTTCTGCTGGGCCACAGTGAGGTCCAGTGGCTCACACATGTCAATGTTTTGAGTCTCCTCCAAGGAGAGATGATTTTCTTGCCTGTAACAGAAAAAGAAAACTTTTTTTTGTAAGCTTAGCAGTTGTTAGCTTAGCAGTTGTTAGTCGTCTTCGCCAACATACAACAGATATCTTTTCGAAGTATGGAATGCTACAAACACAAATGTGCTCATTCTTAATGAAATGTCTTTGGGAAAAAGTAAGTAAGTAAACTTTATTTATAAAGCACTTTTCAAGGACAGGGGTCACAAAGTGCTTCAGAAAGTGTAAAGCTTGCTCTCTGGAAGCAAATTAGTGATTAATTTTGGCTTTATCTTCCTGAAGAAGTCTTCAGTCGCCAGCCCAGACAGGGGTGTAAACTACAGACGAGGGGTGGAGGAGATTTGAGACCCCTATCACTTGCCATCCAGGGGCATGATGTAGGATCAACAGTAAAGATAATAAACACCCACAATTAACACTCATTTGATTACACAGTACAATATAATACACATCATGCTTACAAGCATCGACATTCATAAACTTTTGAATAGTTTCACTTTTGGTCCGTTTTAAGGCCTGTTGGGGTGCCCTGTGAAATTGCTCCCCTGAGCACAGGTCGGGAGTCATGGGGTGGTTCAGTCCGAGGTGACGGCTGCATACCACAAGTGAACTGGGTCAGTAACTGAATGTAATGGCTTGTTCCTTCGTAATCTGACAAATGTCGCAAATGTCAAATGGAGCCAAGAAGCTCATGTACCTTTCTTTTAAAAGGAAAAGTTTTGTGAAAAGTCCACAGTGTGGCCAGCTCTCAAGGGATATATAGGAGCCCCCTTATGTCTCTCAGGGCATGATTCAAATGCTTTATTAATGTTAAGAGTACAGAGAAGATCAGTACCTCTTTCCTTTGTAGACTCCATTATAACCAGCTGGCCCCTTCACAGGGTGAAGGCCTTGATGATGGCCGAGTGCCCAGGCACTGCAAGGTCTTGCATCTGCGATGATATCCGTGCGGCTTAGCGTGCTCTCCGAGAACATCCCTGCCCCCCCACAACACCCCCCTCTCATTATCTGTAGCGTCACCAGCGCCAAGGCTGTTCTCTTCATTAGCACTCAGAAACAGCTGATCCAGGAACAGTCACAAGGTGTACTCAGAGTTTGACCTTCCTCGCAGACAAAACACAGAGACAATTCGGCAGGATGGAGGCATCACAAGTGCAACACAGAAACAACAAACGTCTCCTTGGAAAATGAACAATGGGCATCATACTTTTGGGTTTTTATCTTTTAATTTTTATTTAGATTTAGATGTGTCAGTCATAATTGTGGGCCCATCCAGACCCATCCAGTCATTGAAATGTCCTGTCATACAGGGGAAACTACATTATTAATACATCCAGGCTTTGATTATGGATTGTGGGGTGCCTCACTGAAGTGAAGGGTGACACCTGGGAGGCATTTTTTTCTTTGGGGACACCAAGCATTGGTATTTGCAAACTATCCTGGAATTCACAAAAATATGCTGAAGTGAATTTGAACCAATCATACACATTGCTGTAGAAATCAAACATTTTTTATTGGTTCACTCAAGTCAGAGATTGACCCTTGGTAGGCATTGACACCAATAGTCCTGCGCATATTCCTGAGTTGTCTGCCTTCAATCCAAGTTTAAACCCTTTTCAGCACAAAATAATTTAAGAGATTGCATCTGCATAAATCCTCAACCCACTATTTTCTGAACGTTGCTTATTACACTAACACATTATTGACGTGTGACTCAATTTTATTGTATATTCATAGGTTTATGGACCACAACTAATTTCAAAACTGAATGAACCACAGCATTCCAAAAACAGGTTCTGGAAGAGCTAGGCAGCATGCAATCAGCATTTTTGCTTTGAGGGTTTATGTGGTAAATACTCCAGTCAGAGAAGGATTAAAAGTCTATAAAACACAGAAAAAGAACTTTCATGGGATGGCACAAGAGACAGCCATTGTATCGCTTTTCAGAACAGTGTTTAATCCTGTTGCCGAACACTGAAATATCAATGAGAATCAGGGGATCACATTCAGTGATTACAGGCTTCTTATCTAGGAGGGCTGGTGAGGCAGATAATTGCTTTTTTCCCTTTCATCTAGTTGTACTGAGAGTTTGAAGTGGGTGTCATGTGATAGGCTTATGTGTTCTTCTTGCACACTGTCATTGTGTACTTACAATGGAAGGTGGTTTGCCTGTAACTGTCCATGGGAAATGCTTGTTTCTGCTGCAGCTCATGAACAATCTTTCTAAATGGCTGCCTTCTAGAACTCAAAAGGACGGAGTGTGGCGCAGTGGGTAAGGAACTGCGCTTGTAACCGAAAGGTCGCAGGTTCGAATCCCGGGTAAGGACACTGCCGTTGTACCCTTGAGCAAGGTACTTAACCTGCATTGCTTCAGTATATATCCAGCTGTATAAATGGATACAATGTAAAGTGCTAAGTAAAAAGTTGTGTAAGTCGCTCTGGATAAGAGCGTCTGCTAAATGCCTATAATGTAATGTAATGTAAAAAATGTCCCATTTCTGCCCAAGTCAGAAATATGATTTTCAACGTTTCGTGTTTTATACAGATCAGAGGCTGACCGATTTTTGCAGCAATACATTTTATTTTATTTTTGTTCATGTCATATCTTTGAAAGATCACACTTAATATGGACACCGCAATAGACACACACTCAATAGAGAGGGCTCATTTTATAGCCACACCCACTTGCTTTAAAGGTCCAATCAGCAAGGTGGACACTCCCACATCACTGGACAATAATGGAGATGATTAACAACGCAGTGTCTGTGTCCTAATACTATTTCCTTGTGTCTTACCTTTGTCTCCTCCTTGTCAATTTCACAAAACATCACAACGATCCAAGTGGAGAGGACAATGGGTAAACAACAAGGAAAAGAGCAGCACAGGAATGTGTGGGAAGAAGTGGGACACGCTAGACACTACTGCATCACCTGACACAATTCTGATGAACAATAACATTGATCCTGTAGGCTCTGAATTGCTGCTTAACTGAACAGCACATAATACATTTTGACACGGTGAAACACTACCAGTCTGTAGAGCCCCGTACATTGCAACTGGTAATGTGAGAGTGTCTACTTTTCCTCTCTTGTGCTCCTCATTTCTCCATCCTCTTTATTTATTTAGCCTCGACCTCTCGAAATGAATAACCTCTTCTGCAAGAGAGACCTGGCAAGACAGCAACAGAGCACATCAGTGACAGGAAACATGTAACATACAATTGATACAACAATTAAACATTTACAGTCTACGCTAAAGACACAGAGATAATCTAAATACAGTTACAGAAGAAACTCACACTGCAGTTCAGTCAGTGAGCACTTGTTTTCATTTAAACACTTATTTTCCAAAATGTCCATATAATGGCAATCAGAACACACTGAAATGAACAGCTTCATGATCAGCAAATCATTCTGCCACCGTTCTAAAATTATAATGCTAATGTCTGTTTCCTCAACATATTTTGATGATTAGAAAATAAAAAAAGTAAAAAAATAAATAAATAAAAGTATGCAAATTATTATTTGCTGTTATAAATGATATATTCTGTAATGTTGTTTATTACCATTACTAACATTTCTGAAGTGTGTCCCCCTTTTTTGGACATCCTTACAGAAAAATCCACTGCAGTCTTAAATTCTTGACTTATATTTTGCCAATGCTTGTTCTGTGAAGCATACACCTCATTGTGCCTTGGCATCTGGGTCAGACGCAATGCATCACGTAAGACCTGGCGGGTGTGATGGTGTCACTGACACATCAGCGAACAGCATGAGATCATCAAGGCCACCATAAATCCCCCTTTTCAGGGCAGCAATATAGTGATAAAAGCACACAGTAGGCTGTGCACTGGCACAGGAAAGCACACAACTTTATTGCCAGAGCCAGAGTTACTACTGGCCTCTCATGTTCCTATAGGGGTTAATCAAACCTTGTAATAATAATGGCAAGGGATCTGATACACCCCTATAATTTCTCTACCTTGAGTATGAATATATTTCCTCCTAAAAACCCGGCAATTCCTTTTATTCCCTGTAGGGGACATGAGTCTTTGGTCCTAATCTCAAGATCCATATGTTCTACTACACTGAAACCAACCCTACAAAGGACATAAAGTATTAAATGGGACAAAAGTGAAATAAAGTAAATAATATTTTAGAAAATATTTTCACCACAACATAAAGTTTCTCTTTTTTTACTTAAACTTCTGCTGGCTCTTAGAAGGATATTTTAAAACCTTGAGGGGGCCTTTGTGCTCTGTGGACAAGACAAAGACGCCTTGGCCGGTAAGGTCTTTGTACATGTGGCGGCTATTAAAGGAATAAATGATGCATCTGGAAGTTTTTAGGATGTTCAAAATTAGACCCCGCACCACTGACAATATTGTCTGAGTTGGACATAAAGCAAAAATTCTGTTGTGTTTGGTATGGATTTAAGAGCTCAACGTACTACCATCAATCATAAGATTTCATTCAATCATTTATAAACATGGTTTGTAATCCTGTTTTTGTCATTATTACTGCCAATAATAGTGGAAAATCCATTATACAGACACACGTTTGCCCCCCTTGCCTCTGCCTCACCCCATCTTGAACTGCATACACACTGCTGGTGTTTTTATCATGAATAAACTCATAACTCACAAGCAAAGAAAATATAGAATTAAGAGTGGATCCACACTCCATCCTACATCATTAGACAAGAACATTGGGTTTAAAAATGTTGTGCCCCCTCTTGTGCCCAACTTCAAACGGCCAAGTGTGCTGTTTGCCGCTCACGCATGCACAAGGAGTGATGCCTTTGAAGCACACATGCTGCTCAGATACACTACCCTGGGAGCCAGGGGCTATTTTCCACACCTCAGTACCACAGCAGACAGCCAGCACTGATTACAGGAGAAGCATCTCCCACTTTGGAGAAAGCTAGTAGCCTGTAGTCACCTGGTACATCACTAGCAGGAGCTAATGCTACAATAACCTGAGTGACCTTTGCCAGATAAAATACATGCTTCTTCAACAGGTAAACCAACTGCAGACGCATGTATAGCCTTGCATCCAAACAATGTCACTGGTAACTTTACAGAGTCACTCTGTAGATTTTTGTAATTATTTTGTAATAGATTTTTTTGTAATTCATTTATTTTATAATTGCATTTTATTTACTTATTGGCAAATATTAGGATTTCAATATTTGTTTTCTTGTGTGTGTGCACAATAAATAATCCCAAATAGTGGTCAAGTTGGACTATGAAATTGTCAAGGCTTGTCAGCCTTGAGCAGTAAACCCACATCGCATGTGGGAACACTCCATGCTATGCCAGATTTTTTTCATACACTTTTGGCCACTGCTTCACCATCTTCATAATTCACAGTCGTGAACACATTTTAGTCTGGGGTTCCACTGTGGGCGTGGTATTGACACGAGGATGGTTCAGACTGTCCAAATGGCAAAGGTTGCTTTTACACCTGCTCACACTGTTTAATGATCTACTATTTCCTGTAGTGCGCGCAAGTCACAAAAAAACACTGCCTCAAACCCGCCATGGCCACCATTGCAGGCGCCCTCACCTTGCACAGTGCAAGAACTCAGAAGGTGGGGCAGAGTCACACATAAAACTTTATTGCACCGTTCATATGAGGTGTGTAAATAGGTCACTTTTTTTTTTACAACGCCCACACCCCTACCTACCCACAGCATAGATTTTAATAAAAGGCAGGAAATGACTATCACAGTCTTTACAATAGAGTTGGCTTTTTTTATTCTATGCTCAAATTATACACTGCTGTGAAATAAGATTAATATTTGGATTTTTCTCTCAGCATTAAGAAGGTTCAACTACAGAGCAAATGATAAAGAAATGAAAGATGAACTTTCTACCATACTGGGCTAATAGAAATGAAATCAAGTAAAAGACAAATTATATTTTTTCCCCCCTTGTCACAAAGTATATATGGCTAGTTTTATTCATTGACTGCTTTTTTAAAAATGAGATGTATTTTCTGTTAAAATGTTCCTTAGCAGAAATCATTGCACCAGTCTCGACGGCTGTGGAACATTACAGGCATATTTTCCTTGAAAACAACTGTCAACTGTCGAAAACACCTGGTGGCTTAAGCGCATGGCCCAAGTAATGTCATTGACTCTGTACTTGAACCTGAACCCATATTTCGAAAAGGTCACATTTCTGTTTGTGAGTGTAACTAGCTATATCTCCTAAATGCAATATTGGAATGTAGTGCCTCTCCTCCTCAGGTTCTGGAAGTAAAGTGCGAGGAGCTGACGGTTAGTGCTAACTTGGCAAACATGACACTTTAAAAAAATCCCCTCATATAAATTAAGCTATGAGCCCCAGCAAATAATCGTCCAAAACACACATACATATATTTTTGCTTTATGACGCAATAAATTTCAGGCTCGTTTGGGAGAGGGATGACCGGCAAATAGTGCTTGGAGATTTAATGACTGGCGGCAGCAACCAGTGGCTCCTAGGACTGCGGATGAATGCTCGCCAAGATCAACAGAGGCCAGTCTGGGGAATATCACTGTCCTTTACCTACTGGATTACAACAGTTCACTGGCCTCGTGGTTAGACTGTCTGTTTAACACTGGAGGGTTGCAGGTTCAATCTCTAACTGGACCCATACCAAATGTTCATAATGCTTCCCCCTACTACTAAGTGGTTGCTTAGTACGTTACAGCAGAAAACTGTTATGATGTCTTGAGCATTCCTAGACTTGTTTCGCTGGGTGCCAAATGTAGCTAAGACAAATTATATGGGCAACATCAGTCATTTCAGCCATCAAGGTCTTGTCCATCCCAAGTCTATCACTTTGTGAATGGAGTAACTTGGAAGACATAATATACTGGGGAAAGGAGAAGTGCAGACTGTAACACTAAGACAGGTTGTGTGATCCTGGAATTGTCCCAGGAATTGAGAAACACACATTCACCTTTGGGTGACAAACCCAGTTCCCTACCCCAGTTCTACCTAATTCATGCAGGTAGCTGAGAAGTGGAATGTTTCAAGTGTGGTTGCAAAGCATTGGTGGGACTGCTGCACAGGTAGTCTAGCAATACCCAGAACCCATGGCAAAGATTGCAGTGCTCTTACGGAAGCCCTCATTGTAAAGGTGACATGGTATTACAAGTGTTTTTTTTTTTGTTGTGATACATACTCTTGGTTTCCAGCCTCTTATGTATGCCAAAATCATGCCTCATCATGCCAGTCTCAGGTATACACATATGCCCCCCGTGTTCCTCAAAGGACTGTGTCTGTCTGGTTTGGTCAATGTATTGCAACAGTTACAATTATTTTTAACAGGACTTAAAATAGACCATTTATGCTTGTAGAGTCACATTGTGTCACCATAAACAGACTATTCAGCTATTAAAGAATATACAGTTGCATCAAGCTATCTTTTAATGGAAATTATAAAAATGGTAGGGCAAATCTTGCAATGTGATTGGTAAATAGCCGTGGATCTAAAAATTCTATTTCAGTTATCACTCCATGACTAAGTAGTCATTCAAGTCAAAATGAAAAACCGTTACATGCAACGATCATCATCAGTCACTAAATGGAAACATTTGACCTATCTGATACGGGTCTTGAGGGGAGAGAAATTATGTTCGTAAGTGGACATAAGTGCGAGAGCTGTCTTTAGAGCTATTGGCGACCTAAACTCGAGGACCGGAGAAGGTGGAAGAGCATCCTCACCACGCCGAGAAATGCGCCTCCTGCACTTAACAAAACGACAAGACCTACGCAACGTGATCCCACTGATGTTGGAGAGTTTTTCAGTGGTTGCACAATCAGTGGGAACGTACAAGTAAATATGAAGGCATAAACTCTCGTTAGCTCACTAAAGCTAGCTAGTTTGGCAGAACAAAAGAAAGGTAGCCTACTAACGGTGCAACAACTGCCTGGGCAGCCGACGACTTTCTTGTAAATTATTCTTATTAATAAAACTTTTGTTAATAAAACAGTTATAAGAGGGTAGCTGTGATATAATCAAAATATAGGCTACCACTGCCTGCTGTGAGTTATTGTTTAATTCACATTGACTCAGTGCAGCAACGAACTGCAATAGTGATAGCTGCAATAGCTCATAGTGAACATCAGTTACTGTCTTTTTGATAGGTCATTTGGATTTATGTTTAGGTTGTTGCAAGTTAACAAGCAGGAAAATAATCACGTTAACACATTTTCTAATAACTAGCAAAATAAAGTGCTTGATACAAAATGTAAATTTTAGGAATACAACTGCTAGAGGTGGTGATGGTATATGTGTGCAAGAGAGTGAAACAGAACAAAACTGTTTGTAATCTTATATATCGAGAGAGTATTATTCTGAAAACCTTCACTATCCCACAAGTTCGTCCTCTATTCTTTTAAAGCAAAATATTAGGCAAGTATATCAAAGGTTTCTATATGACAGCTGATTCATGGACACGCTGACGCAGATGATTTTAGTTTTGTATTAAAAATCTCAATTCCATATTGTTATTTAATATTGTTATAGCGTAATAAATAATGTATTGTAGGAATAAAATAAAATGTAATAGCCTACACCATATATGTGACATGGTATTTGTCTCTCTTTTTTTCCACGAGAGGGTTTTCACTGTAGGATATCTGGAAAATGTGTAGCCAATTTAATTTATATGTTGAATATGTTACTGATGGTTTGTTGTTTTCGGTTTCAGAAACATTTGTTTGAATTAATTTCGATATTGCATTGTATTAATTCGTGTAGTAGCCTATTTTTTTAATAATAATGATTTGTTATTAATTAAGACGACATGGATTGAGTCACTGTTTTTTTATTATTTTTTATTCCCCTTTATGGAGTGTCCCAGGGGTATGCTGGACATCCTCCATTTACTCGATATTTTCCTGTAAAGACTCAGACCATTGCCGCTTTTCCTTTGCACGGGGGGTGTTCCTTCCCTGAACGATTCCTCATTTCACTCACCAACGACAGGAAAGATACCATTAAATCCAATGGGAGAGTCCCACAGGCAATAAGCCATGTGCACTGCTTAAGTGTAAAACACAATGGCCAGTAGGTTAAAATCTGACATAAGCACAACGCTGCAAGGACAAGAGTAGATCCCTTTGAATAAAATTAAAGATTTAATAGAAGATTTGCGCTCCATGGATGTATTATTAGTGAAGACCTCTTTAAGATCCGAAATGAACTTTGTACGCCTCTTTGTTCTAAAAATGTTTCTTATTCGAAAAAAAAATTGTACATTTGTTCTTTCTTTCAACAATTAACAAAGCCATAACATGAGTAACTATCGATCATTAAAAATGTTTATGTATTAAGTATTTAGGCTATAATAAAAATCATGTTTGGAGACTGCAGTATCAGCAATAGTGATCGTAAATAATTAAACTGAACAAGGCCAGGCTGTCTAAGAATCTAATTGTATGCTTAAGTTGTTTGTAAATACAAACGCAAAGAAAAAAAAAAACCCTTTTCTACATAATATTTACACAGAAATCATATCCGTCCTCTCCCAGTCAATACTGGCCTATATCCTTAGCAGTAACAACGTTTTAATCAAATAAAACAGCGATTAAATATAGGTTATCTTCAAAACCGTTTGTGCAGTTAAATGCTATTTTATTTTAGTTGCGCATTCCTGTAATAATAATAATAATAATAATAATAATAATAATAATAATAATATAAAACTAGCAATGTGTGCTATATAACTATTTCAAAAGTTATAAAAAAGTAATTTACTGTCTGTTTAGACAAGGGTAGTATTTAACTTCAAAGAGAAACAGCGTATGTAGGCTACGTTTTTCTCAAGCGCATCTTCTTGTCTGGTTCAACTCAAAGTGGTTCATACGGATTCTATCATCTGTCTCTAGTTACGCTGGGAATTAAAGGTTTGAACTCAGGAGATCTGAAACATTCACGGGTCTCGAACTTTATCGAGTTGTTTGAGTGCATAAAGCGAATGCACTGACAACACTGCGTAAATCACATTCAAAGAAGATCAATTTTAATAATAGCGGTAAATAAAAGACGTCTGGGAATCCCGAAACCACTGGATAAAGTTTATCCATCTGCACAACTCTTTTTCTTACCCTCTTGTCAAATTATTTATATTCTGTCTCTGTGAAACATGTATTGGTGATCAATAGTCTACATTAAATATATATTTATAGCAATAGTGAGCTTGTTTTTCCAGAGATAGGCCTATTAATGGTACAAATAATTTAGCTGACTAAATAAATAGATCGAAATAATGTTGTTTATTATGTGCCCGTAATTAATTAAATGCTATTTGAAGAAAAACATGACTGACTACTCAAGTATGCGGCCTGGATACATTTTGGAATATGCTCAGGACTTCGAGAGCATAGCTGATTAGATAGGCCAACCAGTTACGCGTCATTGTTAACTTAAAACTTGGCGTCAGTGCAGTTCTCTCCGACGTGTCAAATTAAGTCGAATATTCGGATCTCCCACTGATCACAAGCATATTTGTTTCTCTACAGGACAGAGCCGAGCACATTAAGCAATTCCCCTTTATGAGAGTAGGCCAATATGATATATCCCAATAACTGGCCGTTTTTCTTTTTGTATATTTTGAATACATAGGCCTACTTGTACGGAAGCTACGAACCATGAGTGTGTGTCTTTCTGTGTGTCTGTGTGTGTGTGTGTAAGTGCGTGCGCGCGCATACATTTTTCTAAATGGTGGCCTATTCCTCAAATTACTATTCACTGTCCTTCGACACCAGGCGTTTCATTCTGAAACATCTGAACTACCCAGAGCATTGCATATGCATATCTTCTTTTGGTTCCGGCACCTCAGTTTATCTATTAATGAATTACAATGTAGAACCTTCTGCCTTGGCTTACTTTCACAGGCTTGAGCTTTCAGAAGCTAAAATCAAATAGACCAACAAAATAGTTGTTATCCTTCATTCTTCAGGTAGCTCTGGAAAAATTTAATTAATCATGCATTTTCAGAAAATTTAGTCTGGAGAATATATAGGCCGATAATGCACATCGAGCACAGACTAGGCAGCAAAACTAGGACTAATGTCAGTTTGTGAACATGTAATCGTACCATGCAGTCGTTACGTTTATATAGGGGCTTTCAAATAGAATGAAGATACACATTATAAGCTACCTGCATGCCGCGGATGTTCAAGCGGCATAGCGTAATATATTCGATGATATAGTCTTCTAATGAGTTGCTCTGTAAATATTCTATCTTATCTTAAATTGAGACATGAAATAAGCCAATTTCCAACACCAGCTGTAGTATAATCAGAAATCCATTGCTGGCATTTCAGTATCGCGAAATGCGCCATGAGATAATTATTATCAAGTCAGAAGTGTATATAGGCTACGGCACTGACTTTTCGGAGGCAGTAGATTAATGTTATTATGTAATGAAAAAGACACCAGACATCGTTCAGCGGCCACTTTGATACGAAAGCCTAGGACTACAAACGACCTGATAACTGATGAACCACGGAGGAAAATACAGGGCATGCAGGCCTGCAGTAAAATATTCGTTGTTTATTTCATTTACCATTCACGTGCTTTAATTCCACAAACCACAGAATGAAAAAAGCAGGCAATAGACATGTCATTCATAGTTAAATTGCAATGCGCGTTAAATGCAATGATAAAATAAAGGATACATAAATAAATTCTAAAAATAAGAAGAAGAAAAAACGTTGCCTACACAACATGATAACGTGGGTAGGCTATTTACGAACGAATTTAATACTATAGCATATACCCACTGAAAAAGAAAAATACACATTCAATCCACCATGATTAATGAAAATGGCGTCATTTATAAGGCGTAATTTATGTAATGTCGACATTAATACAGCTTATCAATTATTCACATGTACCACTGAGCTTGTGATCTAGATTGTAAATGTCAATTTAAAACAGACTACAGGCCTTTTCATACCAAGTATATAGTTCCACAAAAATAATTTAACCTAAGAATTGGCTTACTTTAAGTTGCCATGTGCCTCCTGGAAATAATTTGAAATATAAGAATATTGATGTAGGCCGAGATTATGAAAGCAATACCATAACAACAACGACCGCAACTAATGCAGACATGCTCAATTTGATTAGATGAAATATTCATTTTTGTCATTTACAATACCGTTAGCTGGGCCGAACCAAAGACTCTCATCCAAACTGATTATTATTAAATACTTCTATAATTATAACGTATTTATTAAACACGAATCATCCATGGACAAAAAATAATACAAAAACAAAAACAATGAAAGGCTTGCGATTATGGAGCTTTTTAAAAAAACAGGCTAAGCCTACATGTTACTATTAGAGAGAAAGCCATATCACCCTTGGCCTATTATTATTATTATTATTACTGCCGTTGTTGTTGCTTATAAATTTCCGTCCATATTGACATGCATAAGTAACAAAGATTAATTCTAAAAATCAAATAAAAAATACATTTCATATTCCATATTGTACCTATATAAATAAACCTATGTGTGTGTGTGTGTGCGTGTGTGTGTGTGTTACATGATTGCTTGAAAAACTTACATGGGTTAATATCGGTTTTCTCGATAAAACATTTTACACGTTTTAAATGTAAGTATCATCATATTCTGTTAGGCTAATTAATGCGTTTATACATACGTTAATCATACCTGGATTAAATTACACCATTAAATGAACAGTCGACAGTTACTCATCTGATCCCCCAGTTTAACTGTGACGCTGGTGCCAGCGCAGACCCGTTCCTGGTTAATGTGAAGATAGTGACGAGTAGACAGTGCGGCGTCCGGCTCCTTTCTTCCAAGTCGACCCATAACAGTCACTGTCAAAAAAACACACATCATGGCAGCAGAGCCTGAAACACCTCATTTGTCTCGAGAGCCCGGACAGACAGCATCACCCGTCCTGTGTATTCAAATTTATGCATTTCACGCCGTTCGAGACACTGAAAAAATAAATTGAACATGTGTGTGTGTGTGTGTGTGTGTGTGTGTGTGTGTGTGTGTGTCTATATATATATATAATTTTTGTGAATTATTTCATCTACAAGCCTACATATTTTTATTCGTCATACACTTTTCTGCTGTAATCAGCCCGTACAGCATGAGCCAAATGGTTGAATGAACTGCCATGGCAAATGAAGGTTGTAAATCTCATTAAATGTTTACTTTTTAGTTTTAAAGTCGTAGTATAACGCAATTTAAGTAAAATGAGTGCTGTGAGAAGGACACACAGCTCGGTAACATAGTTATTATAAATATAAAAATAAAAAAACATTTTTGGTCTGCAATACCAACTGTAAAAAAAAAATGTAATATGGTTTAAACAGACATAAGCATAACAAGACAAGCACAGGATAGAAAATGGAACTGAAAAGGGACAATTGCATAATTCCTGGAAGACCAGACCTCAGGTCAGTTTATGTCGCTTTTCTACTACAATAATAAAACACAGTGACTGACGAGGCGCTGTCAGTGAATAATTTAATTGACACCTTCACGCGGTTAATTATTTATACTAAGCAACGCATTTTGTAACTGAATGTATCATCACTTAGAAAGAAAGGATATCTCTTTTAAGTACAAGATGCGTGTTGAGTGTTAGGTATTCTGAAGGTAGGAGCCCTTAATCCAATATCAAGGCGCTTAACTAAAGTAAACTAATTAGCGACCAGCCTTGATTACTATGGCCGATCTAAAGAAAACGATCCCTTTCATTACAAATGACAATCGAATACCAGGCCGTGATTAAATCCGCATTGAGATGTATCATATTGTGACAACATCATCATGAAACAATGTTCATTCTTTTAAAAAAACAAATGTAATCTGGCTTTACAACTATGCTATGCCATTTTTGTAATAGCCTATTTCGGCTAACGGAATGTCCATCGATGGATTTATATTTAAATCCATAATACTTTATTATGCTGATTTTAAAAGAATATTTTCCGGACCAAAGGATAGTGTTTAAATTATGTAATTTCCTAATAGCCTACGTTAAACGCATAATTCCAATATTATTTTTCTTCTTTTGATATTGATAATATTAGTTATTCGCATCAGAGTCAGCGTATTTTATGCTTTATAATAAGCGCAAGGATTTCTCAGGGAATTCCTGTCTTTTTTTTTTAAATGACCAAAAGCTTTTATTGTTGAACTTATTTTCATTCCGTCAGTCCCGTAAACTTTAATAATAGGCTAATAGTAGTAGTAGTAGTAGTATTAATATTATTATTATTATTATTATTATTAATAATAATAATAATAATAATAATAATAATAATAATAGCATAACATAACAATAATAATAATAAACATACACCACGACTAACTGCAATGTAATAACATTATTATTATTATTATTATTATTATTATTACTAGCTACTACTACTACTACTACTACTACTACTAATACTTCTATTATTAATTTTGTTGTTGTTGTTGTCGTCGTCGTCATCGTTGTTGTAGCAGTAATCCTGTTCCATATCCAAGAACAGGTTTTTACATTTTAAAGCTTACCAATCCACCCTTATCTTCGTTTTTGACTGTATATCTTCTGATAAAGCTCCATTCACTCCTGCGAGTCTAGATAGCACAAGATCCCGTTATTGATTAGTCTGAGAGTGCAGTTGTCAGTGGAATAGCGATGATCAACACAGATGTCATTTATATAAAATTCATCCGATATATTTTATGTTAACCCGACCACGTAACCATATTTCTTACACGACACGTTTACAACAAATAATTAAGGCTGTCTGACTGATTTGCTTTAATGAAATCTAGTTCGTGAATTGCTTAAGCAATGATTGTTTTTTTTAAAAAACTATGCTATACAAATTTCCAGGCTATTCCTCCTATTACGTGATTCAATTACAACTTTTTCGTTTTTTCTAAAAGGTACCACTGTTTATAAACGCGTGGTTTATAGGCCATCTAATTTGCTACAATCTATTTTAGACATTTTGAGGGGTAATGATCAAGCCTCGCTTTCTGCTTTGATTGATTGTCGAGGCTAGCACCCCCGTCGAGCCGATGTTTGCTCAACTTGAATCCAATCAGAAAACGGCCTGCAGTTTCTAACTTCAGCTACAAGAGGCGCCTCCTCTCTTAAACTTCGTCACGAACGCACCAACCCTTTCATTCTTTATCCTCGCAGAGACCAGCTACAACTTACGGTGGAATACCTCAACCAGGAGCTGATGGCACATTACCAATAGGTCTGAAGTGGTTTCCTTATATTATTTAAGTTTCTTGTGACGTTCCTCTTCTCGCTGCGAGTAAAACATCTGGTTCGGGGTTCTTTAACGCGCCAGCTGCAAAGAAGCTAAATCATTTTGGGTATTGTTTTGTCATGGCTATCCTGCCTCTTGCTCTTATCTGTTATGGGTCTTATCAAGCGGTTATCTCTTTGCAGCAAAGACATATTGCATTTTGTTTCCTATCTATAGAGCTGTGTGGGTTTTTGGTAATTATGATGAAGCTATCACGAGACCGTTGACGGGAGTTAAAGCTGCGAGCTACGCCACAAAGATGCCTACTGCTCTTCAGTTCATAACTGTCTGCAAGATACTGCCTGCGTGTATTTATTTGTTTGAATTTGCGCTACAGTTATGTTTAATCAACTTAATGATTTGCTTGAGGAAATATTTTAATTTGAAACATACACAAATACGATATGTATGTTATATAAGATTTGACCGTATAGCTTATCTGTAGAAGATTTAAATCATGCGCTCGAATTTCAAAATGAATGTGAGTTATTCACTACATCTCGAAAAAAGTATACTGCCTGGCACACACGTCTCCAGTGGGCAGGCTTTGTCGGCGTTCTTATGAACTTGTTGCGTAAAACAGGCATTTTATAGACTTGTGCTAAAAGTTATACCTCCAGTCGAAATGGAAGACGGTGACATTGTAAGTTATATTTAAAGATTTAACCATGTGAAGATAAAAGACAATCATATTGTTATGTCAGAATATTATCGAATATAGGAAGTATTTGAATTTTAAAGCCAAGGTTGCTGGACAGGTGTATAATACATTCGCTAAATAGCCTAAATAATGGGTTGCAATTTTAAAATAGTCTTATATGAAGAACTCTAAATTACAGCGGATAAGTTGTGAGTTTTTAGCTAAATGTACATATGTTCAACGTTGCTACAGTGCACTTTGCTGTAGTCTTGCCGCTGAGAATGAAAGCTGATGTGCACTACCTGTTCGATGGGTTTCTAACAGCTCTTTGATCGTGTTCAAAAGCCCCTGTAATCCTTCAGAATTTAGATGCGTATTCTCTCTCCTCCACAGGGAATACCCTATCGATTTTCTGAATTCCAGTCCATAATCCGGATCCTGGATGGACCTGGGCGAAAACAGCTGGTCCATGGTTAAGAGAGAAGTCTCCAGCAGCCCAGGGTCGCCGGTGGAGCAGAACTATCTTCACGGTGATAGGAGGGACCGGCACACCTCGGAAGAGCTGAGGTCAGCCCCGACAGCTCATCTTGACACAGGAAACCGGCGCTCTGAGGGGCGAGCACTACACCCCTACGTTCACTTCGGACATCACAACAACACATTGCCCAGTTCAGAGGACATCACGCTGTTCACGGATCTTGACCAGGGAAACAAACTCATCATTTCCAGCGGAGCACACAAGGGAGGTTTAATCGTCGACCCCAGCGACATGTATCAAACCCTTGCCATAGCGGCGGCTCAGAGCCAGGCAGGATACGACTCCCCTACTGGTAGCTATATGCACTCCACATCAACTTCCCCGGTGTACGTGCCGACCTCCCGCGTGGGACCTATGATTCCCAGTATCCCTTACCTCCAGGGCAGCGGGTCTGCACAGCCGAGTCATGGGGTTAGCAGTCACTCGGTCTGGTCGCAGCCAACCCCGGAAAGCCCTTCATACAGCACCGGGAGTCCCCACGCCTCCAACCGTTTTCACTACTCTCCAAGTCCGCCCATGAATAACGGCGCTTCCAGGGACAGCGGCTACAGTAACTCTCTGAATGTGAACGGCAGAGATCAGTACGGCCTGGCCCGGCCTCTCGGTGGACCCTACCCCAGCCCGTATGCTCCTTACGTGGGACCGCAGCTGTCCACTGCTTGGCCGACTGGACCATTTGACAACACAATGCTGCATTCTCTGCAAAGCCGAGGAACGTCACTACCAATTCGAGGACCCAATGGAGGTAAACTACAACCTTAGTGAAATGAGCTTTAACGCGTGTTGGCGCTTATAAGAAAACATGAATCTCAGTATTTATGATGCTGACTACTATTTATTAACGTTTACGTTTAAAACGCTTGAGGAATATTGTCAGTAGCACTGTTGCAGTGTGAGATAGAATATCAATCCGATTTCAAAGTTGTCCATGCATCTTCCACTCGTAGGAGTTAAACAATAGAAATGCTATGATTTTCAAACATAACTTAAATTAGTTAAAGTAATAATCACTTGTTCCTTTTCATTAGCATTAATAGTAAGCTAATTGCGTAAGCATGAACCTGCGCCCACGATATATATTGTGTAGAATATTACAACCTACGAAGACGGAATTGATAACCAATTATATATTTATTTCAACTCCACTGGCGTACAATATTTAGTATATAAAGTATAGGCTATATAGTATATACATTTGTATTAAGTATCAGAATTTAATTAGTTAAATCAATCGAGTCATTTAACTTGATCATACATTTCTGTTTCTGTTTTGCTGTTAACATACCCGGGGTGCTTTGTGTAACCTACCCTATTGCCAGAAGATACACATATTTTACTGTTTAACATTCTTCGATTTTGATTCCCATGTAAAATAGTTTATTTTCCGTTCATAAGCTATAAACGCGCGATAAAGTGTGTTGCGTGTTACTTTCGGCAAAGTAAAAATGCGGCTTATTTTAAATTTTAAAAAACTTGAGAGTAGGTTGTAGCAGAACGCGTAGCAGATGTTCAAAATGGGTGAAATGTACTGCATTATGTAGCCTACGCAGATAATAATGGTAAAAATGTTTAAATATGCAGACATTCTATGCCTGAATCTTCTACATTATTTAAACAGTTAATACATAGGCCTACACAATTTCATATCTGATCAATTGATCGTTTGACGAAAGATTGACTATGATTGACTATAAAACCTAAGTAAGCTAATCCTTGCTTTATACGCAATTATTTAAAAGGAAAGGAATAGCCCTAATGATCATAGCAAACCATAGCAAACCTCTAATGTATACCGAATTATTTTAAGGTTCGATTCAACCTGGTATTTAAAAGTATGGCTTAAAGGCTGTTTATTCAATACAAAACTATGTATTTTGAAAAAAAGTAGGCTATATAGACGCAAGATATATGTACCAAATTAATTTACAGAGACAACATACAACAAAATTCAGTTCATCATGGACAGGGGGAACTGGTTTATGCCAAACCAATTTGGCAAATTCACACTGTTATTTCACAGCAAAACTCAGGTTAGGTGGTATTGTTCCATTCTTGAATTCATTAATATTATTCATTAATATTAATAAAAATGACACACACATGAGTATATGTATTTATTCATTAATTTGTATTTTTGTATTAATTTGTGTCGTTAATCACAGACATTTTGGATGACTTGGGAGAAAGTCGAGAATGTGTGAACTGCGGGTCCATCTCAACGCCGCTATGGAGACGCGATGGCACGGGTCACTTTCTGTGCAATGCCTGCGGCCTGTACAGCAAAATGAACGGACTTAGTCGGCCACTAATAAAACCACAAAAGCGGATGGTAAGCTTTTTAAAATTTTTATTTTTAATTTTTAAAGCTTAATAAATATACTGTTGCAATGACAAAAACGCCTAGCCTACTACGCAACACGCGGCAATGTATAGCATGCCGAACACTGCTAATTGATTAATTACTTACATTAACTGATGATGGCACACAGGATAGCTGATATGGCGTTACGAGATATCGCAGCATTCTGTTTGATATGTCTGAAAAACTCGACCTTAATGCAACAAAACCCATTGATAAAAGTGGTATTTTTTGGCCGACGTTGCCCACTGTCTAAATGAGTAGGAAACGTTATTTTCGTTTTGTTAGGCCTACTGTCCCCACTCAGAAAGAATTTTAGAGACAGAACTTTAAAAATAGGCTTTCCTGTTTACAGTTAACTACCAACAGTTAACTGTCCAAAACCAAACATATTAGAAATACACAACTTAAGAAAACCCAAATGACAAGTGTTAATGGGCATAAATTAAGCTATAGGTTCCATGCTTGAAACCATTTCTGCAAAACACAATCAGTTCAGGTATTTCAGCATAATATGAATATCATATGTAGCATGTTGTCAGACCTAAGTATAAAGTACGTAGTGACGAAGAGTTGGCAGTAATCCATTAATGTGGCCGTATTTCTTTGAATCACACAGAGTGCAGTGTAGGACTAATAAACAAACCCTTCTGTATTTTGAGTTCAACACCTTAGCTACCCTCCTATCAACAGTGGGAGCACCACTTATTGTAGATGTACTGTGTGTTAGTCTAAAGTGTACATTGCAATCTACTGTAGCAGTTTGTAATTTGATGAATTTTGTGTTGCTGTTCTAAAGTCATCGACAAGACGAATTGGGCTCTCCTGTGCAAATTGCCAAACCAGCACTACCACACTGTGGCGCAGGAATGCAGAGGGGGAACCGGTGTGTAATGCATGTGGACTCTACACCAAATTACATGGGGTGAGTGTACCTATAAGCTTTTCATGAGTGTACCGTCTATGTGTGTATGGGTGTGTGAGAGAGTGTAAGGTGTATAAGATGGGGGTAGGGGGTTTTCAATATTTTATTTAATTAATTATTGCATTGTCTAGACATTTGGTGGATCACAGTTAAATATGAAGTTGTTAGATGTAATGCTCTCAAAGGGATGCTGTAATTTTTAAAACATTTTCTATTCTGACCATTGTCTGAATTAGCCCCAAAGCTTATCATTGACGTAATTTTATAACATTGTGCAATAAGCATGAAAACCCAGGCCCAAGTTTTCTTAAATTACTGTATATTTCAGGAGTGAATATAATTAGAGATTTATTCTGAATTAATTATTGCTGTTTTCTAATAAAAGAACAGATGGCTTAACTGATAACAAAATTTTGGAGCAGACTTTCCTTGGCTCAATAATAAATACAATATTATTTTTCAGAATCTACCACATTAACAGTGGATATCTTTTAAAAAGGTTATTGTGAGCTCACCTATGTGAAAATGTTATTGACAGGTCCCAAGGCCACTCGCCATGAAGAAAGAAGGCATTCAGACGAGGAAAAGAAAACCAAAGACCTTGAGCAAGATCAAGGGTTCTTCCGGTATGCAAATGCAAATGAATACATTTAACATTTGGGCCAGGATTTATCCCCATTGTGCTGAAATTTGTACTACAAATAAACTCGTTTTTTCCCATTACAAACACAGTTTAATGAGTTCTGTGTTTCTGTAATATTTCCAATATTGTGTTTGTGAGGAGAAAACATGCATGCATTTATTTGTAAGTCAAATTTAAGGTCCCGGGAAATTCATTTTGGTCTTTTAGTATCATGAGTAAACTTTATACATATTGATGGATATGCATTTTTTATTAGAGTAGTTAAACTCATTTTTTCTGCTCCTTCCATAGGTAACAGTAACCCAGTTCCCATGACTCCAACCTCTACGTCTTCCTCCAATTCTGAAGACTGCTCCAAGAATAGCTCTCCATCAGCACAGGCACCTGTCCAAGGGGTAAGATATATCCTCTTGAGCCGGTTTTAATAAGTCTTGGAAAATGTCTACCTTTTTCAGCTTCCACAGTGCCCTGAATCTGAAGGAATCCAGAAAATATTCAATCTTATAAATTTAAAAACAAAACCAAGGTGGTCCTCAACAACTGGTGTTCTAGCCCAGAACCAGGCCCAGCATTTGCCCATCGAGCATATCTTGACAGACCATGATCCTGTGCAATATTGAAAAAGGCTGACTTGTCTAATAAAGCATAACAAAATGAAAGTGGAAGTCAGTAAATCTCAAATGAGGTGAAAAGGTCAAACACCTGGAAGGAAACAAATAGTTTTCTACTACACAGCGATTTTTATTAAACATGTGACCTGAGTAGTTCTATGCATGTGGACTATATCTTTGATGAGAGCAACCTCATCTACCATACATGGTATGATAAGAATTTAAATTCAATTAAATTAGAAGTTATGATATTGTAAAAACAGCAATCACTTTCACCTTTTCATATTTAATCGGCATTCAGTTTTGATCACAATGTCAGTGGATGGTCCAGTAATGTACATCATGTACAATGCTAATTACTTGTTAATTCTAGGGTCTCTATCATGCAAATACACAGAAAAGCATTAAATACACATCTTTCATAGTTCTGTATTAGTTGGCATAAGTATGTTCATTATACAGTTTCAGATGCCCTAAGCATGATTCTCTGTGCTGTGAAAACAAGATGGACACCATCATTCCCATCATTCATTTTTCATATCTAAATTACCGAAATAGTTATGTCTGTGCCTGGTACAGTAAAAAATGAAAATTCTCTTGGTACTTCATGAAAACAACAAGTTACAATCTGATTTCTCTTTAGATAATGAAAGAAGAACAAATTGCCCAAATCATAGAAAATCATGATTTATTTTATTGCATATTTGGAATAAAAGATTTGCCAGGGACAAGGTAAAAAGAATCAAATGTTCAAGTCAGTTGATCACTTAAAAAATGTTCTTGCAGGATCATGATTTGGGTCTACTAACAGGACATGAACATGAAACAACCTTTCATTATAGTCTAATTTTAACCAATTTTAATCAAAATCACTCTTCTCATATTATTAGCTTAATATTTCCAGTGACGACAATAAAAAAATGTATTATTGACAAAAAAGCAGCATTGCCTGAAACCTTGAAAGTGAAGGCCGACCTGTTTCCTGGTCATTGATAAATGTTAAACAGTGTTTACATTCACGTGTGTGTATGTGTGTTTATATCAGTAGTGTTTTTTTTTTTAACAACTAGAGCTTTGCAATAGTGCACCTCCAATAAATGTTGGATGAAAGGTTAAAATTTGACTGCCATTCATTTTCCCCAAGCCCTAAAGAGTGATGAGGCCAACTGCCCGCAGATGACAAACGACCCAAGGGAGGGAGTGGGGTCCCTCTGGCCACAGTCGATAACCTTGTGTTTGTGTGTTGCTGCAGGTCAACTCCTCCACCATGACAGGCCAGGGGGAGGTACCCACCTCAGGCAGCTCCACGGTGAAGTACGTGGGGCAGGAGGGCCTGTACCCGGGGGTCGGCCTGACCTCCACGGCTGACGTGGCAGCGGCGGTGCGAGGGGAGCCCTGGTGCCCGATGGCTCTGGCCTGATCGCGAGCGCCTGGGAGGCTGGCACTGGGGCCAAAAGCGTCTCACCGGACCTTCTGCTGGCTTGGCATTAAAGTAATCTGCAAAGACTCAGCGTTGGACTATTTTACATTTCGCTTTGGGTGTGTCTCTCCCTTCATTCCTTTGGCTTTGAGTCGCAGCTGGACATTGACGTCAACAAAAACAGCAACAAAACAAGAGTCGCCTCATACTTCTTCCTTTTTCTATACATGGAACTGATTGACCATCGGATTAATGCCTGCATTAATCGAGAAAGTCGTCTTTTCTGTGCCTTTAAAAAAGGGAAATATTTGACAGCAGGTTTGTTGACTTTGCCAGGTATGTTCCTGTAATGGGTACTTTCAGAATGGGCTCTGTAGATGGCTCATGGCTCAGTGGAAGGCACGATAAAAGGGAAAGGCCAATGTCACATGGATCAAATTGATTTCGTTTTGCTAAATATATGTGTGTGCATTACTTTATGGATAATCCCCCTCTTCCAGAAAAAGGTGGTTAATCTGTTTGCTTTATAGAAGTAAAAACACTGTCCCTGCACAACTTCCATACTTTTCTCAGCAACTGGAATAGATGATGAAGTACAAAGAAATTCTGAATCAAGCCAAAATATTTATTAACCTTTCATTGTTGAAATAAATATATCATGTTTGTTAATAAAATAAAGATGTGCAAATAGAGTAGAAGTAAATCTTAATTTTAAATGTGCTTTTTAAACATGAATGCATTTAGATTTTTATGTAGTTTTCGTTTGTGACGAAGCTGCACGTTTTCCTCTTTAAATTTCTTTTTTGTTTCAAAAACAATGTTATGGTTTTATACAGGGTAACAAAAAATCTGACTTCCATTGGTTTTAAGCATTTTAAATAGTGCAATGGTGTGTTCTTGTCACAGTAATCAGTGTTAAATCAAGTCTTAGATTTAACAACAAATTTTGCAATTAATGTAAATTGTCTTTAACTTAACGGTACTTATGTAATTCTATTTTAAGACAATGTTGAAGCTAAATTTCTAGACGTTTAAATCCATATTTAAACAATAGAAAACAATCAAATTACAAAAAGTTTAATTACTGGCAAAAATTCTCAGAACAAAATTTGCACTCGGGAAAATGTTTGTAATGCATCTATTAGGATACGTGGTGAAATTCTAAACAAGAAGATACTGCACGTGACCGATACTTTACTACCTAAATGATAGGCCTCCATATGTGAATACTCCAAGTCATATATATTCAGCCTTTGTGTCTTGCGTTTTCAAGATACAGTCTGTATCATAGATTTATGTATAGTTTGACTGAAGCCACATTTTGTCTTTTATTTCAAAAGAAGTGCATTTGCCTTGTTTTTGTTCGGTAAAATTAATTAAAAACAACAAGTAATTTCTAACAAGAAACTTTATTTTTCTTGAAGTGTCACTCGATATGAAAACAACAACATATCCCACTCTGTGTAAAGTGCTTTGCTGTAACACATGTTGCCTGCAGTAGTGAAACTGACTGCCATAGGAAAAGCTTCGATGTGAATCTTTGGAGCATGATAAATGTTGTCACAAATTATTATTCAACACAAAGTTGAGTGCCTTTGGAAAATTTAAGCAAAGTCAATAAAATTTTCCCCTTTCAGTACATACTAAGATGAAAAACATGGTAAAGCAAAACATTCCGCCATTTGTACACACCTTCCCTCGAGACAGTTACGGATATCGAAGACTTCTTATAATTTTAAAAACAGTCTTAAAGCTTCCACTGAAATTTATATTAATAAAAACTAATATAATTGAACAATGGTTTAAATGTAAACTATTAATATTACTTAAGTGGTTCGGGATAGACTTGAAATTGTATCAATACTTAATTTGTAAATGTTCAAATTTATGAAGTGTGTTGTTCTTGATAGTAATTTTTGTGTACTGCGTTTCCTTTAGCACTTCGATCTAATCAACCTGGCGCAACCACACACAATAGGATAAAGCAGCTGCAGCCAATAATCACGTCTAATTAGACATTTTCACGGGCACGAGAACATTTTTGCACTTCGTTCCTCTGGACGACTTAGGTTGTACAGAAAAAAGGAAGTGTAGGCTAAGTATACCTAGTGGCGTTTTATCTAGACACGTAACTGAACTGGCACAAACAAGAATTTCCCCAGCGGACTTCAAATGCCCTTTCGATCTGCGACTGCTCCTCGCGCTGGAAGGGAAAACCAGCCACGAGACACACTGTAAGTGCCGCCACCGACCGTAGCTCATAAATAACAAGCGCAGCGGGGGAAGACAAAACCCACATTACTTTAAAGAAGCGTCCTGTTACATTCCTGCGCCGCACCTACAGGTTATTCTTTATTCATCGGCCACTGGTTTACTGACATTGACACTTATTTGGTCCTCATGATGCGAGACAACAGCAAGACTCGAATTGCAAATTTCACACCTAGAATCAACGACCTTTTAGTTTTGTTAGCTTTCTTGTGCATGAACTAATGATGCAGAGACACACAACTGGCCAGGAATTGTACTATTACTTTTACTCCCCTAAAACGGTTGACTATGCATAAAAAAGGGCTGTAATTCCTACACTGATCACCCGGTATGGATGTAAATACCCTCAAATTAAAACTGACAGTTGGACATTAACCTCATATTCATTGTTTTAATTCAAAACCAATGTGCTGGAGTACGCAAACCACTACAACAAAACAGCGAAAATGGTGTCAATGTCCCAATACTTCTGCATTCTTATGTATGTATGTATGTACACACAAACCAGTCAATGGTGCACGTTTTGTTTTAACTGACATACTTGTGACAGTGAACTTTCAGCAGTTATTTAAGTCTACTTTGGACATGTACTGTATGTTTGAAAGGCTTGAGAGAGTAACCTCTGAAAAAGAAAACAAGGGAAAGTCTCTGCTCATGTGTGCTGCGTATATTCAAAAAAAGCATGGATAAGTACATCTCTCTGCTAAATATTTGGCTTCAGGCAAATCTTTAAGTATAGGCTAGATACAGCATTTATAGCATTGGTCGCAAATTTAGTTTGTAGTCTTACTTCAAGACCAATGCATGGATTTGGTTTGCTTCTGATTCATTAAGTTGCTGCGGCAGGTGTTATAGTTGGTGTCACCCAGATCTGGTGGGGTCTGCACTAAAGGAGATGAATTACAAACTGGCCTTTAAATATTTAAAAGCCACCATGTGAAAACTAAAACTAGAACAAATATTTATGGCCCTGTGAATTTATGAACAGGGCAAAGTAACGCACCATTTCCCTTGTCTCCATGGTGCTGGGAAGGGAGATTTACAAAACACCATAGACGTCTTTCCATTTGATACTTTGAATAAGTGAGGGAACACCCCAAGATGTAACACAGAATTAAGGTTAGTAAAGTAGGATGGAGATACAGTAGCAGTATGAATCAAAGCATGTAATGAAAGACAGGCTGCCCCTTTTTAGTTCTCTTGTCAGATATGCCTGTTCAGAGCTCTAATCACCTTCATATCTGGCCCTATCACTGTGCCTTGGGGAGGCTCCAGGACCACAACCAGATGCTGTGAAACTGGACTGTGCCTACCCTCCTTCAAACTTTATACCTCCAACCCATATGCTGGTATTATTCCTTCATGATTTATTAATGTATTTTTAAAATAATTTTTTTGTGATAACCTTTGTCACTGTTTTCCCTTACTTCCCCGAGTAGGGTAGTGGGAGCATTCTGTGACATCACACTTGTGTATTCCTGAGAGTAACACTGATGTTCTCAAATTTTGTAAGCGTCTCTGGATAAGGGCATCTGCTAGGTGCTTTTAATGTAATGCAATTAGTAGCATGTGACCATAGTTTTATGCCCATGTCATCACTGCAATTCGGATAGTTGAAGACAGGCACGGACATCCCCCAAAACGTTTTTCCCTGGAATCCACTGTTGGAATTAAGCAGTCACTGAACTGCATGGCCGCACTTCTTAAACAGTTGGTACAAGCAGACCACAGACTCCTGATCAAATTGTTTAATTAACTAATAATATAACATTATTAACAACAATCTTAAAATTGTCCATAAAGCTTGGCATAGTGTGATATTTCATTAACATTTCCATAATAAAACAACAGATTTATTTGAAAAGTTGTTAAATAATCAAGCAGATCCAAATAAGGTAACATCTCTAAACTCCTCAACACTAAAACTCTGGAGAGCAATGCTGAGGTTAATTATGACTTATTAATATGGCTTATTAAAACATTTATAAGTATCTAATTGTGTATTAGGTGTATCATGTGGTTCAGAAGGTCTGTTCATTCAAATATAGGGACTTTCACCTATATAAAAACACATTATAATATTATGTATTATAAAATGCACATCATTATTATGATTTTTAATCCACTTCTGGCAGAGGTGGAAAGTCCAGGGGTCAGAAAATAAAAGTCCTGCCGTGTGTTTCTTCCACCCACAAACTCAAGCGGCTGATTTCACTAGGTCAGCCTCCTGGCTGAATAATTGTGCTAATTATCAAATCCAGATGATTGGAACAAAATATTGGAGAGGACTTTTCCTTTTTGAACTGGGATTTTCTGTTACTGATTTTTGCCATACATTTTCAGCAACTTTCTGAAACTTTAAGCGTAGTAAATGATCAAATTGTACTACTAAAAATGATAGCTTTTCTTATAGTTTGCCTCCATAGTCCGATGGCGGTGACTTAAAGCTATGACTGTAACATGCGCCTAGGTAATTGCCAGAATGGTAGTGAGCAAGAGACATGAGACGCTACGCACAAACCTTAAAGTAGGTGGCAAAAACTCTCTGCTGATAAAGCAACATGCCGCCAGTTTATCTTGAGCAGGAGTTCTGTAATCTCACAGATTTTGCCTGTCTTGCACAAAAATTGATTGTCAGGCTCCTTGAGTATGTGGCCATCCAGATAATCTGTCCTGAACACAGACAGACAGTCCAGTACAAGTCCAGGGTTGTCTTCCCCTGATCCAGGATCATTCATATGATGATGTCACTCGTTAAAGCCTGTGTAATACGGATGACAGAGATTAACCCATGTTTCATGTTTTCGTGTTCATATTCATGGGAATGTTGGGGGGGGGGGGGGGTAGGGTGACCTGCAGTAGTGAGTCTGTGTTAAGAACTTGGCGCGGGGCCAAGGTAAACACAGGGGTGATGTGTGCCAGGGGATGAGAGGGTAGAAGTCCTCTTACACACGGGCCCTGAGGCTGTTTTGCATCTAGGCGGGGCTGGTGCTCCCATGGTGCATTTGAGGCGGGACCCTCTTTTCACCGCCACAGGAAAAGATGAGATCTCTGACTCTGCCTTTTGGGATTCCCAGGGCGATTAGGAATGTTTTTTCCCCCTACAAGTATTTTAGACAAGTATTTTTTTGGGTTTTCATTGGGTCCCTGTTTTTTATATGTATTGTTTGGGATATTTTGAAAAACTTTAAGCAACTTTCAAAAGCAGTAAATGAACATCGGCATCCAAAAGTGACTATTAATAGCCTTCTGGAGATTTTCTGGCCAATGACACGTTACTTATTAGCCCAGTGGAAATTACATTAAAGCATACTATGCAGGACTTTTAACTTGAAAATATTATAAAATAACCATGCTAATGCATATTTATGATGCACTAGCAATCTCTGTCTTCACACACTTTTACCAAATTCATGCACCTTTACCTGTATTTGTTATTTGAAAATATGTTTGGGATGTTTCTAGTCATGGCGCTCTTTTCTGTGTGGGGAGGAGTGGGTATGGCCTACAGATTTAAACTGTGTGTTTTTTGCTATAGCTAGCTAGCTGCTGTAATGGCCCAGATACAGCGAAGCAAAAAGACGAGCTGACAGGCTTTGTTCAAGAATTAATGTTACCATAACCTTTGAATTGCTTTTCCTCGGTGGTGTCAGCTGAAGTTCACTAAGAGGATGAAAATCGAGGTGGAGTTGGCTTGTTTTCCGTTGGACCTGTAAGTAGCGTAACCACTAGGTAAACAGCTAGGATTGCCAGATATCCCATTTATGATTGGGATGTCCACCTTTAAGATTATTTGTACTGGTCCAGTTTGTGGTCCCGACTGGGAAATGTAGCCTAATGTTCAGTCCGACAAATTGATGGTAGAAATATACCAGTAGTTTTGAATGAATTCACGTGTCTGTGACTTGGACAGGTATTCAGGGGTGAGTGGGCGGGGATAAAGGTAGAGGAGGAGACTTCTTTAATTGTAAATGCATGCTAAAAATTCTGCATAGCATGCCTTTAATAATCCTATTAATGCAACCAAGGTGTCAGTGACTTCATGATTCCTTTATAATAGGAATGTATTTAGTTTTATTGCTAGCATATGGTTATATCATCTATATACACTATGCGGCTGGTATGTTCTCCAGGAAATCATTTGGAAAATTTGCTTTTCAGCCTTTTTTTGTTTGTTTAGATGATGCCACCGTGGAAATCATTTAAAGCAGCTGACAAAAAATATTAAGGAATAGTCTGGAAACAAGCTCACACTAATTTTTTACCATTAGAAATTAAGGATGCTATTGCAGTAGCAGTGTTGCTTTACAGATGATGTAAACTAACATTACATGATAACTTTCCAACTTGATAAGATGAGTTTTGTTCCAGTTTCTGTATTGTACATCAGGTAGATGTCACCAGGCCACACATTTTCTAAAATAAACCATAAATCTTGGACACTTGCATCCTACAACAGAAAATTACCAACACAAAACATAAACCAAAAACAATACACCGTAGCTATGAATTGTAACACACAAGGAAGCAAATGGAGATTTAAAAAGAATGTTTAAAACCAAAAGGAGTCTCTCAAAAGCCATCTTCAACTGAGGTGTCTTCAGGCTTTATCCACTTGGCTATTAGCTGGCAATCAAGCTCTAATCAGCTCTACCTACAGGATTAAGTCAGGTATGCAGACTCCACAAAGCAAGGGAAACATCTCCTTGTCCAATGCATGGCTTTGACCCTGGCACTCTGTAAGGCTCTCATCATCTTTCTGAGAGATTATGTTCCAATTTCTGCTCATGTGTCCTCCTACCATGACTTTTAGTTGTTGTGACGCTATGGTAATGGCCCCCAAACAAGTTTGGTGCATGAAATCAAGCATTCACTATGAGCCTGGCGAATACTTTTTGACTTACCAGAAATTGAATTTCAGCTCAGAGCTACTCATGGCTACCAATAGATTTTAAGCACCCTCAGCAAGCTGTTACAATAATTACATAAGTTTGCTAAACTGCAATGGTCATTATTGGGGCTAGATTGGGGCTATAATCATACTGTGCACTGAAGGCTTGAGTGACCTGACTATTCTCAATAAGCTGTTGTAAATCAGTACCCAAAATGACCCTCCTATTACTCTCATACTGCTTTTGTGTATTGACAAGTGCTATCTAGTGTGTTTTCCTTGATAGCGAATTTTGCTCAGATTCATTCATTAAATACTGGACTGTGATTTGTAAATAATAGTAAGATTGAGATAACGATGAGTTATCTTATCAAGAAAGATAGCAGGAATACAATGTTTGTCTTGTGACCGGAAGATGCCCCTGTTCAGCTCTGGAAAGAGCAGGATCACTGCTAATATATACCATTCTCATTGCATTGGTGTGATGCCCTAGTGGGCATCTTGAGTTATTACACCATCACCGCAATGCCTGGAGAACGTTGTGGCCTTATGCATTCCTGCATGACTACTAATACATTCAGAGATATTGTTCGATATTAAACAATGCAATGCCAATGAAGATTTAAACAGGCATCCATGGCTACAGGGATACAGTCAATGAATTGATCAGTTG